>NC_080722.1:4852500-5060000 GCF_019097595.1 Hemibagrus wyckioides
TCTACTCTACTCTATTTAACTCTACTCAAATCAACTATACTCTATTTAACGCTACCCAAATCTACTCTGCTCTGTTTAACTCCACTCAAATCTACTCTACTCTATTTAACTCTACTCAAATCAACTTTACTCTATTTAACGCTACACAAATCTACTCTACTCTGTTTAACTCTACTCAAATCTACTCTACTCTATTTAACTCTACTCAAATCTACTCTACTCTGTTTAACTCTACCCAAATCTACTCTGCTCTGTTTATCTCTACTCAAATCTACTCTGCTCTGTTTAACTCCACTCAAATCTACTCTACTCTATTTAACTCTACTCAAATCAACTATACTCTATTTAACGCTACCCAAATCTACTCTGCTCTGTTTAACTCCACTCAAATCTACTCTACTCTATTTAACTCTACTCAAATCAACTTTACTCTATTTAACGCTACACAAATCTACTCTACTCTGTTTAACTCTACTCAAATCTACTCTACTCTATTTAACACTACTCAAATCTACTCTACTCTATTTAACTCTACTCAAATCAACATTACTCTATTTAACGCTACACAAATCTACTCTACTCTGTTTAACTCTACTCAAATCTACTCTACTCTATTTAACTCTACTCAAATCTACTCTACTCTGTTTAACTCTACTCAAATCTACTCTACTCTATTTAACACTACTCAAATCTACTCTACTCTATTTAACTCTACTCAAATCTACTCTACTCTGTTTAACTCTACCCAAATATACTCTACTCTGTTTAACTCCACTCAAATCTACTCTACTCTATTTAACTCTACTCAAATCAACTTCACTCTATTTAACGCTAGACAAATCTACTCTACTCTGTTTAACTCTACCCAAATCTACTCTACTCTGTTTAACTCCACTCAAATCTACTCTACTCTATTTAACGCTACCCAAATCTACTCTGCTCTGTTTAACTCCACTCAAATCTACTCTACTCTATTTAACTCTACTCAAATCAACTTCACTCTATTTAACTCTACTCAAATCAACTTTACTCTATTTAACGCTACACAAATCTACTCTACTCTGTTTAACTCTACTCAAATCTACTCTACTCTAACACTACTCAAATCTACTCTACTATATTTAACTCTACTCAAATCTACTCTACTCTGTTTAACTCTACCCAAATCTACTCTACTCTGTTTAACTCCACTCAAATCTACTCTACTCTATTTAACTCTACTCAAATCAACTTCACTCTATTTAACGCTAGACAAATCTACTCTACTCTGTTTAACTCTACTCAAATCTACTCTACTCTGTTTAACTATACTCAAATCTACTCTGCTCTGTTTAACTCTACCCAAATCTACTCTACTCTATTTAACACCACTCAAATCAACTATACTCTGTTTAACTCTACTCAAATATACTCTACTCTATTTACCACCACTCAAATCTACTCTACTCTAATTAACTCCACTCAAATCTACTATACTCTGTTTAACTCTACCCAAATCTACTCTACTCTATTTAACTCTACTCAAATCTACTCTACTCTATTTAACACCACTCAAATCTACTCTACTCTGTTTAACTCTACCCAAATCTACTATACTCTGTTTAACTCTACTCAAATCTAATCTGCTCTGTTTAACTCCACTCAAATCTACTCTACTCTATTTAACTCTACTCAAATCTACTCTACTCTATTTAACACCACTCAAATCTACTTTACTCTATTTAACTCTACTCAAATCTACTCTACTCTATTTAACTCTACTCAAATCTACTCTACTCTGTTTAACTCTACCCAAATCTACTCTACTCTGTTTAACTCCACTCAAGTCTACTCTACTCTATTTAACTCTACTCAAATCAACTTCACTCTATTTAACGCTACACAAATCTACTCTACTCTGTTTAACTCTACTCAAATCTACTCTACTCTATTTAATTCTACTCAAATCTGCTATAGTCTGTTTAAGCCTACCCAAATCTACTCTACTCTATTTAACACCACTCAAATCTACTCTACTCTGTTTAACTCTACCCAAATCTACTCTGCTCTGTTTATCTCTACTCAAATCTACTCTGCTCTGTTTACTCCACTCAAATCTACTCTACTCTATTTAACTCCACTCAAATCTACTCTACTCTATTTACCACCACTCAAATCTACTCTACTCTATTTAACTCCACTCAAATCTACTCTACTCTGTTTAACTCTACCCAAATCTACTCTGCTCTGTTTACTCCACTCAAATCTACTCTACTCTATTTAACTCTACTCAAATCAACTTTACTCTATTTAACGCTACACAAATCTACTCTACTCTGTTTAACTCTACTCAAATCTACTCTACTCTATTTAACACCACTCAAATCTACTCTACTCTATTTAACTCTACCCAAATCTACTATACTCTGTTTAACTCTACCCAAATCTATTCTGCTCTGTTTAACTCTACTCAAATCTACTCTACTCTATTTAACTCTACTCAAATCTACTTTACTTTGTTTAACACCTCTCAAATCTACTCTACTCTGTTTAACTCTACTCAAATCTACTCTGCTCTGTTTAACTCTACTCAAATCTACTCTACTCTATTTAACTCTACTCAAATCAACTTTACTCTATTTAACGCTACACAAATCTACTCTACTCTGTTTAACTCTACTCAAATCTACTCTACTCTATTTAACTCTACTCAAATCTACTCTACTCTATTTAACTCCACTCAAATCTACTCTACTCTATTTAACTCTACTCAAATCAACTTTACTCTATTTAACACCACTCAAATCTACTCTACTCTGTTTAACTCTACTCAAATCTACTCTACTCTATTTAACACCACTCAAATCTACTCTACTCTGTTTAACTCTACTCAAATCTACTCTACTCTATTTAACACCACTCAAATCTACTCTACTCTGTTTAACTCTACCCAAATCTATTCTGCTCTGTTTAACTCTACTCAAATCTACTCTACTCTATTTAACTCTAGTCAAATCTACTTTACTTTGTTTAACACCACTCAAATCTACTCTACTCTGTTTAACTCTACTCAAATCTACTCTGCTCTGTTTAACTCCACTCAAATCTACTCTACTCTATTTAACTCTACTCAAATCAACTTTACTCTATTTAACGCTACACAAATCTACTCTACTCTGTTTAACTCTACTCAAATCTACTCTACTCTATTTAACACCACTCAAATCTACTCTACTCTGTTTAACTCTACCCAAATCTATTCTGCTCTGTTTAACTCTACTCAAATCTACTTTACTTTGTTTCACACCACTCAAATCTACTCTACTCTGTTTAACTCTACTCAAATCTACTCTACTCTGTTTAACTCTACTCAAATCTACTCTACTCTGTTTAACTCTACCCAAATCTACTCTGCTCTGTTTAACTCTACCCAAATCTACTTTACTCTATTCAACTCTACTCTAGTAAACTCCATTCCACATCACTCTACTTTAATCTACTCTACTCTGTTTAACTCTTCTCATGTCTTCTCATATCTACTCTACTCAAATCTACCTGACTCTATTTAACTCTAATCCACTCTCTTTCACTCTAGTAACCTCTAATCCACATCACTCCACTTTAATCTACTCTACTCTATTCAACGCTACTCAACTCTACTCTATACAAGTCTACTCTCTTTCATTCTACTCCACAGCACCCCACTCAAAACAACTGTACTCTACTGTGTTCAACTCTTGTCAAATTTTTCCAAATCTACTCTACTCTTTTCAAGTCTACTCTACTCTGTTCAAATTTATTTTACTCTACTATTCTTAATTCAACTCTATCCACACCACTCCACTCTACTCCCCTCCACTGTACCTTAGCCTATTCAGCTGTACTGTAATTTTATTGTACAACTCCATATGCGTTTAGGCACTGGGTGATCAACACCAAGCTCTTCAATTTGTACTCCATCGGGATTGGAAATTTTGATTGCCACGTACCTGCATGCTTTATCTAAATAGCACACAGATGTAATCATTGATGACCACTTCCTGCAATTTCTCTTTCAGTCTAATAAGCAAAAACTTCACCAAATCCTTAATAGCTCTCACATTAACACATGCACCCTTTCGTGAAAGTATTATTCACGAAAGAACGTATATACAAACAGATGCCTTACACACAACAAAGAAACACCTTGTGTTCATCACCAGTAATGGTTACATATGTGACATAACAGCTGTTCCTAATGCATTATGGAATATGGACTCACCATAAGGCTTAGGTTTATTATACGAGTCAGTATGTTATAGTGCTCTCTCAATGCACACAGATGCAACCATCAATAACCTTGAACACAGTTACTGCCTGTGATTTCTCCTTCAAACAATAACTTCACTACAAGTTAACACACAAATATTATATTTACCATTTTGTTATAGTATTTTTTGTTTTTCTCAAAGTATTATAACTTCATAATATCAGATATTATTCTTTTTTACTGATGTGACTTTTCTCAAAATTGTGTTTGTTTACTTTTTTTAAAGAGTGGTCATGTTAAGTTATCTAAAAGAAACATGAAAAACTTAATAGATGCCTCGAGTGCAGAGAAAAGCATGTCATGCTAGTCAGAATACAGCTATGACCAGTTCTTAAGCTTAAAAACTGCATAACATTCAACAATTAACAAAGTTCTCACTAGAGAACAGATAAACACCTCACCTGTATCCATATCCTCAGTCTATATTCTTCTCATAGAGTTCTGTTGATTCTTACTCTCTCACTCAACGCTCTCTCTCTCTTACTGTTTTTTTTTTTCTCTATTCTGATTGGCTCTTGGCTTCTTCCTGTCAAAGACTTCTTTCACGCCTAAAGTTTCTATTTCAATGTTTTATGTTAACTTAGCTAGAATCAATTGACCATCATCCACAAAATCCTATTTCTAGCAAACACTTACAGCATTTGGCAGATGCCCTTATACATAGCAACTTACATTTATCTTACTATTATTAAGGGTCTTGCTCAGCTTGGTGGTCATGGGATTTAAACTCACAGCCTTCCGAGTAGTTCAACACCTCAACCACTGAGCTAACACTTTCCTCTAGCTTGGTGGACCTGGGATTAGATCTCTCAACCTTCTCAACACTAGTCTAACAACTTAACCACTGAGCTACCAC
This sequence comes from Hemibagrus wyckioides, assembly GCF_019097595.1. Classification (NCBI taxonomy): domain Eukaryota; kingdom Metazoa; phylum Chordata; class Actinopteri; order Siluriformes; family Bagridae; genus Hemibagrus; species Hemibagrus wyckioides. Next base: position 4,857,645 of record NC_080722.1, read on the forward strand.
TTCCACCAACAAACACAATCATCCTGGACTAAACACAACACACACACACACACATACAAACTTCCTACTGATCCACACACTCTCACAGAATGTTTAAAAGGACTTTCATTGACTCAAATCACTGCAAAGTATTTGCTCGTTTCACATTCTGCAGCTCATTAGCACCAAGCCTTACTGATTTGACCATAGTTTCTGCCTCATGTTAACTGCCCTTTTGCCTTTCCTGAATTGTCTAGTTCGTTGATCTCCTGACCCACGCCTGATCTGCGCCTGATCCGACTCTGATTCCGTTAACATTTTCAACCATTTGCCTGGTTTGTCATCAGATATCTATTAACTTAAATATACACAACAGGGGTTGGGTTTGGTAGATCAAGTGGTTAAGACCCTGGGTTGCTGCTCAGAACATCAGGGTTCCACCAAGGTGCCACTGTTGGGCCCCTGAGCAAGGCACCTAACCCTCTCTGCTCCATGGGTGCTGCATCATGGCTGACCCTGTGCTCTGACCCGAACCCTCCAAGGATGGGATATGCAAAGCAAGTTTGTATTTGCTTCTGTGAGTTTTCCTGACAACTAACATGTCATATATTCCTACAGATAAAGGATATTTCCTGTTAGTCACAAACAGGTTATTATGAGTTCTGTAGCTAAACAACTTTACAACTGGCTAAGGATGTAATTTCCACAATGCAGATAATTCTATAGACAATCAAATATTAAACTTCAGAATAGATAAACACCTTAGCTGTCTTTACCTTGCATTCTAACCATAAGTCCTCACATTACTTCTCAGTCACTTCTCCTGATGGTTTGCAATGCAGCCACTGCTGTTGCTCTTGAGACTCTAAGAAACACCAGGAATGAGAGGTTAATATTCTTGTTCACGATCGGGCGATCGAGGCGACGTGTGATTAGTGAGCGTGGACGAAATCTGCTTATGCATCGCTGTAAATTTTTAATGTTAGGGAAAAAAGTTAACTTTGGGCCATGATATGTTCAGCAGGAGTAAAGCTGCTGTTCTGTTCACACTGTTGTAACCATTAATCAGAATGATAAATGCAGGCCTCTCGTGTGGAGAAAAAAAAGAATTAAAGTTGTGGTAGCATGTTCATAGCTTTGTATTTTTATATATCTGTAGATATATGACTCATCCACCAAGCGTCATCGCTTCAGTGGAAAGACTAGATGTGTGAATTGCTTGGAACCTCCTGGGATATGGACGTTAGAACAAATCGGGAAATAGATAATAGGTGGCATATTTATTTATACCACAGTGTTGTTGAATTCTCACCGAATTCTTACTGGTCTATAACAGCAGCATTGACAACAGTGCATCTTCATATCATAGGTTTATATTAACGGATGGTTAACAAGAAATCAGCACTGATTTTGCAAGGTTTGTGTGTTGGTGCTTGTTGTTTGCCATCATCTTGTTCCTAGTCTGTAGTTGTTTTTGAGTAGCCTGTGTTTCAGCGTTTTTTGTTTTTTTGGTTCTTCACTCACAGTTTTACTTGTGAGAACAGGGACTTGTATGGAAGATGAGTCACGATGAGTAATGTACATGCTGTATATTTTACACACCTTTCATTTACAAAGAGCATCATTTTTTATTTATTTATTTATTTATTTATTTATTTATTTATTTATTTATTTATTTATTTATTTATTTATTTTATTTTTGATAAATAGAATTGCACACATTCATATACTGTATATATAATGTTACTATGTTTATTAGTATTATTATTATTATTATTATTTATTTATTTTTTTTATTATTATTATCTTTAGCTCATTTTTTCATTGCTTAAATTATATTGCTGCAGTTTGCCTGAGCCTCACCTAAGCATTTCATTCTACAAACTGTCACTGAAAAATGTACATATGACAAATAAACTTCAAACTTGATTCATGTGATCTAATATAAAAATAAATTAATTCAAATTTAACATCTAATGATTAAAAAAAAAAAAGACTTAAGCACTGATTTCTTCTATTTATTTTCTTTTATTTCTATTATTTTTATTAACATTTATGGAAGGAGTCTCCAGTGTCAGTGTTTTGCAATGCCGTAGAACAGTCAGAAAGCTTTCTGGACAATGATTTGTGATTTCTTAGAAGTATTGTTGCATTTTGTTGATGTTTGTTTGTTTATTTATTTGTTGGATTTTGTTTCAAAAGTTTGTATTAACTTTAGGAAAGAGGGAAAAAAAGCTATGCTTATAATAAGATGGATGATGATATCATAACTTGTCCACAAAATTCAATGTAACTATTACATTAAATGGTTAAAAAAATTACTAATTATTTACAGACACATTAAAAAATCATTAAATAATTAATAGTAAATAAATGACTGTGGTATAAGAGGAATAAACCACCTATAGGAAAACAATCCACATCAAACTACCCTGAATAATTTTCATTTAATTCCTAAAATCTTTTATTTCTTACTTATTATTAGTTTTAGATTATATAGTCTGTCTGTTATACATGTTAAGATTGTATAGAAATAATAATATATTAGAATTCATAAAGTGCTTTAAAATAAACCTGCACTATCGTAGAGCTGCGATTAATGTTATTTCAAGATTTTCCCCCAATTATGGTTATGTCCAGATTTTCCCACGATTATTCTTATGTCCAGAGTTTCTCGCGATTAAGTTTATATCCAGTTTTTCTGCCGATTATGGTTATGTCGAGATTTTCCCACGATCATGGTTATGTCCAGGCTTTCCACAAGGCTTAGGAGTGTGTTTATGGGAATTTTTGACCATTCCTCTAGAAGCACAATTGTGAGGTCAGGCACTGATGTAGGACGAGAAGGCCTGGCTCGCAGTCTCTCCTCTAATTCATCCCAAAGGTGCTCTATCAGGTTGAGGTCAGGACTCTTCCACACCTCATCCATGTGTTTATGGACCTTGTTTTGGTCACTGGTGTGCAGTCATGTTGGAACAGGAAGGGATCATCCTCAAACTGTTCCCACAAAGTTGGGAGCATGAAATTGTCCATATGCTGATGCATTCAAATTTCCTTTCGCTGAAACTAAGGGGCTGAGCCCAACTCCAGAAAAACAACCCTACACCATAATCCCCCCTCCACCAAACTTTACACTTGCACAATGCAGTCAGGCAAGTGCCGTTTTCCTGGCAACCGCCAAACTCAGACTCATCCATTGGATTGCCAGACAGAGAAGAGTGGCTGGTCACTCCAGCGAGCACATCTCTGCTGCTCTAGAGGCCAGTGACAGTGTGCTTTACACCACTGCATCTGACACTCTGCATTGCACTTGGTGATGTGAGGCTTGGATGCAGCTGCTCGGCCATGAAAACCTCTCTCTACACACTGATCTTCAACTTATCTGAAGTTTGGAGGTCTGTAGTTATTGACTCTGCAGAAAATTGCCGATTTCTGCACACTGTGTGCATCAGCATGTGCTGACCCTGCTCTGTGATTTTACATGGCCTACCACTTTGTGGCTGAGTTGCTGTTGTTCCCAGTTGCTTCCACTTTGTTATAATACCACTAACAGTTGACCGTGGAATATTTAGTAGTGAGGACATTTCATGAATGGACTATCACGTTACCATGCTTGAGTTGACTGGGTTCCTGAGAGTGACCCATTCTTTCACAAAAGCTTGTAGAAGCAGTCTGCTTGCCTAGGTGCTTCATTTTATACACCTGTGGCAATGGAAGTGATTGGAACACCTGAAATCAATGATTTGGAGGGGTGTCCCAAAACGTTTGGCAATATAGTGTAGTTATGTCAGGATTTTCCTGCAATTATAGTTATGTCGACATAACCAAAATGTCCTCACGACATAATTGTATCTTGGGAAAATTTCACTTCTTGCTGATGTTTCTAGTGTATCTCATGGTGCATGCACCTCCTTCTCAAGTTTCAGACACTTATGTGAAGGTTGTCAATCACAGACAGACAGAGCGCTATTTCAGTTTAACTAAATTACTGTTAGGACTTCCATAGCTGCTCCACTTTCAGAAAATAAATTAAGACCTTTTGACCAATCAGATTTAAGATTATCACCAAGGATAAATCTGAAGATTTCAGAGTTTCATCCACGGCTGAAAAATATCTATATATACAGTGATTATGTTGAGACAACATGTCAGAATTAATGAAGGTAAATTACAAAGCCGAGTCTGAAGGCGATGTACACAGCTTTGAATGATTGCGGTTACTGAAACAAGCCATGTGATGAAGCTGTATTCACAGAGAAATATGTGACATTACTCCACTGATCTCCTTCGAAAACAAGGTTGGCACGGCATTAAACAAGATTAAACACGGAAAATTGAACATGTAAATGTTTGGACAATGTCTATGCACCTAAAGTGAGGGAAGAGGGAAAATAAATGAAACACGATAGAAATGTTTACCTCACCCTGGACTGAAAAAAAACCACGATGGATTCAGGGAGATAGAGCTTATCTAGATTTATCCTGACCCATTGGTACATAGTTAGTTTGCAGATCTGCTGATGTACCTTGATTCGTGTCATATTAGGATATGCTTAGGAGTTGATAAACACCTGAGTCATGAGAGTGAATTTCATTTAAAAACACATTTCACTACATTTACTCCAATAGACAAGGAGCAACAACAGCGGTAATTAGAATGCTTTATAAAATTTGCCTGGAAGAACCGCATTTCAGTGATTAGCTCATGCTGTGTAATGGAAATCTATCGTTTGTAAAAGAAGAGACAGAAGAGGTAGGAAGAGAGACGAGCTAGACTAATGGGACAGGTAAATCTTCTCGACATGTCCATGTCTTTTAGAGGTTTGTGTTAAGCACCAAGGGCTGTTCTCAGTTCAGCTTTAGTAACTCTGTCCGGCTTTTCAAAATAAAAAGACATCAGTAAGGTGTCAGGAGTCTTTCCTGTTAAGGAATCTTTTAAGGTGGATTATTTAGGGATTTTTTTTTTGCAACAGAACTAACAGAGTTCATAAAATAATGCATAGAGTTGTGCAATAAAGAAAGATGTCATGCTGGGGCTGATTTCTTTCAAGCGCAAACTGTAGATTCACAAGGATTCACACTCACAGTTGTCAGTGAGCACATGCATCCGTGCACAAACACACACACACACACACGGTTGTCAGTGAGCACATGCATCCGTGCACAAACACACACACACACTCACAGTTGTCAGTGAGCACATGCATCCATGCACAAACACACACACACACACACGGTTGTCAGTGAGCACATGCATCCATGCACAAACACACACACACACACACACACGGTTGTCAGTGAGCACATGCATCCATGCACAAACACACACACACACACACGGTTGTACGTGAGCACATGCATCTATGCACAAACACACACACACACACACGGTTGTACGTGAGCACATGCATCTATGCACAAACACACACACACACACACACATGGTTGTCAGTGAGCACATGCATCTATGCACAAACACACACACACACACACACACACATGGTTGTCAGTGAGCACATGCATCCATGCACAAACACACACACACACACTCACAGTTGTCAATGAGCACATACATCCATGCACAAACACACACACACACGGTTGTCAGTGAGCACATGCATCCATGCACAAACACACACACACACACAGTTGTCAGTGAGCACATGCATCGATGCACACACACACACACACACACACAAGGTTGTCAGTGAGAACATGCATCTATGCACAAACACACACACACACACACGGTTGTCAGTGAACACATGCATCCATGCACAAACACACACACACACGGTTGTCAGTGAGCACATGCATCCATGCACAAACACACACACACACGGTTGTCAGTGAGCACATGCATCCATGCACAAACACACACACACACGGTTGTCAGTGAGCACATGCATCCATGCACAAACACACACACACACACACGGTTGTCAGTGAGCACATGCATCCATGCACAAACACACACACACTCACAGTTGTCAGTGAGCACATGTATCCGTGCACAAACATACACACACACACACACAAACACACACACACATACACACACACTCACAGTTGTCAGTAAGCACATGCATCCATGCACAAACACACACACACACGCACACACACAAACACACACACACACACACACACTCACACGGTTGTCAGTGAGCACATGCATCCATGCACAAACACACACACACTCACAGTTGTCAGTGAGCACATGTATCCGTGCACAAACATACACACACACACACACACAAACACACACACACATACACACACACTCACAGTTGTCAGTAAGCACATGCATCCGTGCACAAACACACACACACACAAACACACACACACAGACACACACACACACAAACACACACACACAGACAGCCAGTTGTCAGTGAGCACATGCATCCATGCTCCACACCCACACACACACACACACACACAGTCGATTGTCAATGAGCACATGCATCCATGCTTACACACACACACACACACACACACAAACATACACAGAGCTTGTTGTCAGTGAGCACATGCTTCCATGCACACACACACACACACACAAACACACACACACACAGACACACACACACACACACACAGACACACACACAAACACACACACACAGACACACACACACACACATACACACACACACACACAGACACACACATACACACACACACACATACACACACACACACACAAACACACACACACAGACACACACACACACACACAGACACACACACACACACACACATACACACACACACAGACACACACACACACACACAGACACACACACACACACACACACAGACACACACACACATACACACACACAGACACACACACACACCTCAACTTTAAATCACTTTTGACCCTGATTTTTTTCCTTTTTTTCCTTTTCATTTTATATTATTTTATTTCTTATTTTTTTTGCCACTTCAGCACAGCTCTCATATCTGATGATAAATGGCCACAAACCCACACAAAACAGGAACCTCTCACAAGAAATGAAGTATTTCCCCTGCACAAAAGCAAAGAAACCGAAAGGAAAAGTTCAGTGAGGAAGCAACGAACGTGATCATACAACAAATAATTACTTCAACCACCATGTCATTATAATCCATTCCACAGACTGGGGGATTTGTTTCTAGCCGTTTCAATACGCCGATCATGTTTGTCTCATCTCAATTAAACCATCAGCCCCGAATGAAATTGTGTAAACAATGTAAAAACGAGCAGCTGGGAAATTGGCGTGTACAATGGAAGGGTACGATTATGAATTCAGACGGAAAAAAAAAAACAGGTTAAACATGCAAAAAGTTAAACATCAGAAAAAACCCAATCAGGCTGCAGCTCCATCAAAGAAGCACTCAGATCCAAAACTAGCAAACAAATCGAATCGACCCGTCTCATATGCTTAAATCTGTACAGATCCGTTAACAATGAACTCTCATAATACAGCGTTAAAGAAGTCTAGACCACTGAGGAACAAGCAAAAGGTGACAGTGAGGAAAAACCGGTGTCCTTGAGACAACCTAACGACAAATCCTTGAGGAGACTCAATAGGGGATATCTAATAATAAACTACACATGAAGGTGAATAAAGCCCTTCAGAATGACATTAGCAAAAAAATAATTGTAGAGAACAATCTGCAATTAATAATTTATTTTTTTTTACTCAAATGTAGGTTTGTACTGTTCTTTCTTTTATACAAATTAAATTATTATTTAATTCTTTTCAGTAATACAGGATTTTTTTTTCCTTAATATACGATTATTATTTATTTTTTAAAAATTTTTTACTCTATGTTAATAGTGTGATTCTGAATAACCTTCAGTCTTTCTAAAAAAAAAAAACTTTATAAATATATATATATATATATATATATATATATATATATATATATATATATATATATATATATATATATATATATATATATATATTTGTTACTTGACCCTAAAAAATAAATAATTTAATAAGTACCATATTTACCGCTTATAGCCCAGAGGGAAGCGTGGTTAACGTGGTTCTAAATTTAAGTCTAATTTAAAAAGAAGAAGAAGAAAAAGAACTTAGTCTGGAATACGAATGGTGTTCCCACGTACAATCTGAACAACATCAAGAGCACTCGATGTATACTGCCAAAAAATCTCAGGAAAAAGGTATTTTTTATCATGTTGTTTGAATAGTGTTACCTAGTGTTACAGAATTACCTTCAATCTTTAATAATAATAATGATTACAATAATAAAAAAAATAAATTTAACATTCTTACTCAAACAGAACTCAACAAATGAACTGCTCACCTGTTTATAACAAAAATCATCCTCATGTAATTTCAGTAATAAAAATGATTGACACCTTTAAAAATATTTAACTAAGGATTAAAAAATTAATGATTCTGTAGTTGTAAACAGCAAAAAGTTCTAAAACAAACACTGCTCGTGACCACGGTGAAGCATGGTGGTGGTAGCATGTTTAGAGTTTGTTTGCTTTGCTTTTTTTGTTTTATCCCTTTTTTACCTGGCGGATACTTTACTTGGTGGATACACCTCTCAAGGCCAGGGGTGTCCAGTCTTATCCAAAAAAGGCCAGTGTGGGCGTAGGTTTTCATTCCAACAAAGCAGAGGCCACACCTTTTGTCTATTGAGTCTGTTCAAAGCCAAGATCAACTGATTAAACACGCTGTATCAGGTGTGGCTCCTTCTTGATTGGAGTAAAATCCCACACCCACACCGGCCCTTTACAGATAAGATTGAACCCCAGTGGTCTAGGATATCATGGCTGAGATGTACAGTATTCCTCATTATTTATTTCAATAACGGATTTAACGTTTGGTTAACGAGGTTCTGAATTTAAATCATGTTTAATCCTATTTAAAGGTTTGTGGTCTAAAAAACAAACAGTGTTTACATTTTCTTTTATCCAGAGCAACTTACATTTCATCTCATTTTATGCAACCTAGAGGTAAGGACCATGCTCAAGGGCTCGCCAGTGGTGGACTTGGGGTTTGACCTCACAACCTATCAAACAGTAGTCCAACACCTTATCCACTAAGCCACCACATCATCATATATGTGCTGAATATCAAGATCAGCTGAACTATACTGCAAAAAAATTCCAGGAAATTAAACAAGCAAAATTGATTTCACTGTCTGTACCGATCTATCATCAGGTTTTTGTAGTCTTGTGTATAGGCTTGTGTATAGGTTCACATTCACAAAATTGCAAATTAGGGAGTGTTTTCTAGATTATCTCTCCTCCACACACTTGTTAAACTAGAAGCCGGTCTTCTCAGGGCTTAGCTTATACATAGGCTTTTCCATTGAAATCCCTGAAACAATCTCAGTAGTTCCTTCTGCATCCCCTCTGAATGCTTTCCTCTGCCGGAGGGATTTGCTTTGTCCCAGTGGGACGAACAAAAAGCCAAGGTGCCTGTAGGTCCTGTTTCTTATTAATGGCAGTTTTAGGGAATGCGAGCAGAACTCCAGCATGTCTCTGTTCCACTAGTTAATCGCTTCCCCTTCTGCCTGTTCTTCTCTTAATTACTTCTAATTAGTACCATAATTAATCTGTTTTGTGCTTTTATTTTCTTTTGACCAAACAAGAGTGGAGTCCATTATCATAATAATAATAATAATAGTGATCATCAAGTCTCCAGAGAAGCCCTGTCATGCGTTATCCAGGGGAAAAAAATGAAAGCTTGGCACAGCTGAAGTCGTGTTGCATCAGTGGCAGCTGAGGATGGACCATAAAATATTTTCCACTTGAGGTAATGTGAGTGGATCAGAATTCCAGTGTCGTACATTACATATGACAAAAAACAAGACTGTGAGAAAATACGAATCGGTTTGTTGCATCATTTATTCTATTTACAAATTGCTGAAATGACTTATAACCAGTGCTTATAACACTTTATATGCTTCCATGATGCACTATGCAAAGTGAGACTTTGTGTATAATGTGCTATGAACACTATGTACTCTATAATCCATCATGTTAGCAATTTTTAATGCATTATTATAGCTATAACATGTTGCACTTTTTTTTTCATGTATTATATCCATGCTTCATGAATGCATTATAACAGGATCATAAACATGTTCATGATGTTTTAAAGATGTGACTGTCAGAGAAAGTGTAACCAAAGGTTGCCTTAAACATGTCTGTAATTAAATTAGAATACAACATAAAGCCTTATAAAACAATAATGTTATAATGCATTGTAAATGTATTAAAATTTGTGACTTATGAAATATTCCGATATGAAAAGACAGTTTATTGTAACATGTCTAGGGAATGTTTTATGAGGAATCACTCAGTTTTTGTTTTCCACACTTCCTAATGGGTTACAATTCTGATTATGCTCCGATTTGCTTTTTAGGTTGAATGGGATATTTATTTTTTTATTTTTTTTATTTATTATTAAACTTTGACAAAACTTTTAATTTAATTAATTAATTTAATTCAATTATTTTTCTTTTTGCTCTGCTATAAAGCTTAGGTCATATTCATAAGTAACATTAAAACACAAAAATACTTTGTTTAATGAACGTTTTATTATTATTATTATTATTATTATTATTATTGTTGTTGTTGTTGTTGTTGTTGTTGTTGTTGTTGTTGTTGTTTGTAATAGTGTACAATGTATCTGTAAAAAGCAGTTTCATTTATTTACTTACTTACTTATCTGTTTGTCTGTTTGTTTGTTGATTGATTGACCAAACGAGTCCTAAATAATTATACCTACTGTGATGTGTAATCACTTTTTAGGTTAAATGAGAAACATAATCATCCCCTTTAACCTTTAATAACAATTTAACAAGACTTAATTCATTAATTAAATTCAACTGTTTATTTTTTTCTCTGCTATTAAGTCATATTCTTACAATTACATAAAAATTTGGCAATTTGTTTAATTAACCATCAATGCCAAATTGATCAGTGCCAAATTGTGAAATTTCATGTATTTATTTATTTATTTGTTTGTTTGTTTGTTTGTTTGTTTGTTTGTATGTATGTATGTATGTCTGTGTGTTGATTGATTGATTGATTGATTGATTGATGAGTCCTTAATAATTATAGCTACTGTGATGTGTTATCGCTTTTTAGGTGAAATAAGATGTATAATCATCCCATTTAACCTTTATTAAAATGTGACCAAACTTTTAATTTAATTCATTTGTTTGTTTTTTTTCTCTGCTATAAGTCATATTGATAAGGAATTGGAATAATGTGCAGTGTATATGCTTTATAAATTCATCATATGCTGTATATGTAGCATGATGCATAAAGGCACTCACAGATCATTATACTTATTGCTGTGAGTAATAGCAAATATTTTCCCAACCATTTAAAAAGGAAGGTCTGGCCTTGTTTATTTTTTCTCAAGCAGCATCACTTGGAATTAATTATTTGCCTACCCTTCTTACTTACCCTAAATCCTCTTTACAGAATGTAAAAAGAGATTTAAAGTACTTTCCTGGCAGTAATTTGAAGCATTTAACCCAAATCCTGAAGCATATACAAGCCACTCGGATACACCAGCATTAAAGGACTTATTGAACCTAGACCTGTTTATATATTTCAGTCTGTTTTATTCTAACAATGTGAGCTGAATGTAATTACTTCCTGTCTGATGCGGTAATTAAGGCCTTGCACATATGATTTGGCAGAAGAGGAAATTGTCAGCTATGTTTCCAATAAGTGACTGAGATCATGTCTGCATAGTAATTCCCCCTGATTATTTATGTTATATAATAATATACACTCAGCGACCATTTTATTAGGAACACATGTACACCTATAAGTACAGGCCATTATCCAATCAGCCAATCATGTGGCAGAAATGTGAAATAGTGGAAATACAGGTCAAGAGCTTCGGTTTATGTTCATATTAAACGTCATAATGAGGGAAATCTTGATCTCTATGACTCTGAGTGTAACGTTGTTGTTGAGTCTGTTTTGAAGGTTTTAGAAACTGCTGGTATCACACAGCAGTCTTGAGATCCTGTGAGTGAGAGATGAGAACACCTTGAAGAGGTCAGAGGAGATTAGCCAAACTGGAAGGTTTCAGGATCTTCAAAATCTACCAAGCACTGCAATGTGATTACACAAGTCTGAACTTAACGTTATTTGTTTGTTTGTCTGTTTGTTTACATATTGTTTGTTTATTCATTCAAATCTTTATTATGATTTGATTGTCATGGCCTAAATTACAACATTAAAATTTGGCAACTTGTTATATTAAACCTTTTTTGTTATAATAATAATAATAATAATAATAATAATAATAATAATAATAATAATAATAATAATAATAATTATTATTATTATTATTATTATTATTATTATTATATTTTTTATATAATTTGTTATTGTGTACTCTGTAACTGTAAAAAAGCAGTTTCAATTTTTTAAAATATCAAATCAATATCCAAATTGTCAAGTTTTATTTATTTATTTATTTATTTACTTCTTTACTTATTTGTTTGTTTGTTTGTTTATCTGTCTGTCTTGTGTGTTTTATTGGTTCTAAATAATTAGAGCCACTGTAATGTGTAGTCACTTTTTAGGTAAAATGAGATATATAATCATCCCATTTAACCTCTATTAAAATTTGACAAAACATTTATTTTTTATTTTATTTTTAAAATCAAAATTGAATTCAACAATTTAATATCAAACCAATATCCATAAAAATATTTTTAAATAAAATTTTATTTATTTATTTATTTATTTATTTATTTATTTATTTATTTATTTATTTATTTATTATTATTATTATTATTATTTTTTTTTTTTTTTTTTTTTTTTTTACAAAATAGCTATTGTTAAGGGTAGTAAATTTTTAGCTTAAATGAGATGTATCATTTTCCCAATTCTCCTTAATTAAGATTTGATTATTATGGCCTAAATTACCACATTAAAATGGTTATTAAATTAAATTAAATTTGTGAATTATTTATTTATTTATTTATTTATTGGGTCGTAAGCGCTCAGCTCTACACATTATAACTTCCATCGTTTGCCGAGTCGTTTGCTAAATGTTGCATAGAAAACAAGCTGTTGGATCAGCATGCACCATTACCTGAACAACTTCAAGAGGCTGTTGGGTTATTTATTCCAACTTGCATTTGAAACATTGTGGTAAATATTCTGCATCACATTAAAGGCAGCGAGCATGCAGACATGACCCACTTACACGAACTGACTGGTTACAATACAGAACAAAAATAACACACTTTCAGTCTCTGGCATATTAACATGGTCGGATTTCTGTGAAGACGTCGTTCTATGTCAGATGTATTGCTTGGTTACGTCTTTACGTGTTTACATGTTTATTCTGGATGGATGATTGAAATGTAGGTTTGTTGGCAACAACATGAAGATCCTCTGAATGTAGTTCCTCTCCTCATGAGGGCTGCACTCCAGAGACCGCTGGACTCAAATCAAATAAAACCTTCAGACATTTTCTAGGTCAGTAAATCAGCTTCAAAATAGTGAAAGGAGTGACAGAAAACTCAGATGATACACTAATTGTTAATGATATTATTATTATTATTATTATTATTATTATTATTATTATTATTATTATTAGCTAATATTATGGGGACATGTTTGCTTAACACCTCTAAAGATGGGGGTTTGATTTCAGTCTCCACCATGTGTGTGTGTGTGTGTGTGTGTGTGTGTGTTTGTGTGTGGTGTTTGAATGCTCTCCCGTGCCTAATGGGTATTTTCCTCTGAGTTCTCAGGTTTCCTCAGCCGGTCCAAAGACCTGTGTTTTAGGTTGATTGTCATCTCTACATTGTCTAGTAGTGTGTGAATAAATGTGTGAGTGTGAGATGTGTACAGTGAACCCTGTCTCCTGGAAAAGACCCCAGGTTGCTTGGATGGATGGACGGATGGATGGATGGATGGATTTCATGCAGATTCATGACATATAATAATTCTAGTTCACTTCCTGGAAAGTTTTAGGGAGTTGAATGTTTAACCACACATAACCAAAACGCACTTAGGTTGAAGGACCTAAATTTTGGTGTGTATATGTATATAAAACTACACACACACACACACACACACACACACCGCTCTTGAGCTTTATTTATCTGCATCTCTCAGCGGTCTGGCAGCCGTCTGTAGTGTAGCTCCACTCTGCTTCACTGCCCAACCATGGAAAAGTTTCCCAGCAGACATCGCTTCTCTGCTCATTCAGGCTCCTGATAAGCAAACAGGCAATTACTCCTTATCTCGCACGCTCATAGAATGAGATGAACTTTGGGATGGTGTTCAACATTCCTATTAAAGCATGACATCACACTCCGGCGTCACTGCCTCTCCTTCCCGAGTCACTGCAGCGCAAAAGAACTGAAGATCCTCGAAGGCTGCTCACCTCTCCTTGACCTGGTTAATCCTTGTTTTCAGAAAAACGGAAGGATATTCGACGTGAGCAACATCTGGAAAGCTAACGGAGCGTGCAGTCAACGCCGGACCAGTGGACTGTGGCAGAGGGCTCTAAAGAGAACAGCCTGTCTGCCTTTTTCCCTTAACATTCATTAACATTTAATGACTTCGATGGATTTTGCCGCTGCTGAGCCAGCGCTTTCCTGCTCGGGCCTTCTGGAAGTCGCCGTGCTCCTGGTACTGATGTCTGAATAATTTGTCTTCATTCCCCTGTAGACTGGAGGCTGTGGTGCCATATGCAACATGTCCATTATGCAGAACGGAGGCCTGGGGTGAGTTCGGGGTGGTGGATGTTATGGTCAATGTTTTTTTTTTTTCCTCACAATGAAGCTTTAGCATATTGTATTTATTTATTTATTTTCATCTAATAAAAAAACTTCGTCATGTCATAATCCTAATTATATTCAATAACACTCCCCTAAATAAATAAATAAATAAATAAATAAATAAATAAATAAATAACTCTATATAAATATACACTGACCAGGCATAACATTATGACCACCCGCCTAATATTGTGTTGGTCCCCCTTTTGCTGCCAAAACAGCTCTTCATGCACTGTGTATTCTGACCTCTTTCTAACAGAACCAGCATTAACTTCTTCAGCAATTTGAGCAACAGTTGCTCGTCTGTTGGATCGGATCACACGGTCCAGCCTTCACTCCAAACGTCCATCAATGAGCCTTGACCGCCTATGACCCTGTCTCCGGTTCACCACTGTTCCTTCCTTGGACCACTTTTGATAGATACTGACCACTGCAGACCGGGAACACCCCACAAGAGCTGCAGTTTTGGAGATGCTAGACTCGCTCAAATCCTTACACTTGTCCATTTTTCCTGCTTCTAACACATCAACTTTGAGGACAAAATGTTGACTTGCTGCCTAATATATCCCACCCACTAACAGGTGCCATGATGAGGAGATAATCAAGGTTATTCACTTCACCTGTCAGTGGTCATAATGTTATGCCTGATTGGTGTATATTTCCATTTATTCATTTATTGAAAGTGAATTACAAATGAGGAAACAATCAAATCAAAGCAATACAGCAAGCAGATGAGAGGACAAACAGTGAATTTCATTTATTTTTATTTCAATTTATTTTCTTTATATTTATAATTTCTAAATGAATGAATATAAAATTTATCATTTATATTCTTTCTTTCTTTCTTTCTTTCTTTCTTTCTTTCTTTCTTTCTTTCTTTCTTTCTTTCTTTCTTTCTTTCTTTCTTTCTTTCTTTCTTCTTTTCACTCTTTCAACATCTTTCTTTTTGCTCATCTTTTTTCTCTTTTTGCTTTTCTCCATGTCCTCCATTATTCTATCTCTCTCATCATTATTTATCATTTCTTTCATTCCTATTTTACTAAAAAAAAATTAAATAAATGTTGCTGTTGTTGTTCTTCAGCTGCTCCCTGTTCTGAGTCGCCGCACTGGATCATCTGATCCACACATTTTGATTTTGGCACAGATTTTTCTCCCATTTTTACGCCTTCCTGTCCGCACCCTCCTAGTCTATCCAGGCACTGAGAGTTAATCCTTCAGATTTTACCCCTGCCTGGGCTACGGTGGTGAGATCACAAGATACTGCCTCTGGACCACCAGGGAAAAAATAAATAAATAAATAAATAAATAATTAAAAAAAAAAAAATAAATAATAATAATAATAATAATAATAATAATAATAATAATAATAATAATAATAATAATAATAATAATAATAAAATAACAAAAAAATTTATTTTCACATTTAAGCAGCAGAGAATAAATAAATAAATAAATAAATAAATAAATAAATAAATAAATAAATAAATAAATAAATAAATATTATTATTATTATTATTATTATTATTATTATTATTTATTTCCCTTATTTATATATGATTGGATTAGTTTGATGAAATTCAGCTTAATTTCAATAAAGAGAAAAGAAAGTTTTTTCATGATTATTCTCATGATGATGTCTCTCTCTCTCTCTCTCTCTCTCTCTCTCTGTCTCACACTGAAAGCCAACAGTTTCCTATCTAATTTTAAATCAGACTTGCAGCCAGAAAATAACTTATTTGTTAAAAATGAATAAAAATGTCTGTTAAGTCAGAACAGAACACCAGCATACTGGTAAAAGAAGTTAATTGAGCGCAGTGAAGTTACTGTTATAAGTGAAACACGGTACAAGCTGTAAATACGCCGTGGCCTCGGGGAGACACTCCCTCTCTGGCGTGGAGTCAGGTGTGTGTTGGAGAGAGAAGCACCGGTGGAGGATGTGTTGCTATGAACAGAGCAGTTGCGGTTTTCCTGAGAAATGATGCCTGAAATGATGAAACACGTTAATTGCAAGTGAAATATGTGTGAAAGGAGTCGTCTGCACCTGAGCTCCGAGTCGTCACCAAAAACACGCCTCCAGTCAGTTAAAAAAATAATAAAGTGATAATGAAGAGGTTTCAAGAAGTTCGCCACATCCAGGAAAACGTTTCCGCTCGGATGCACAGCTTTAGTGTATCAATGTGAGGATATCAGAGGGAAAAGAAACCTGACAGAGAGATCCGGACGAGTTCCAGGAGCAGTACAGGGATCATCACTGAGAGCGTTCACAGTTTAGTCTCATGAGTGCAGGTCTCATGATAAATGTGAAAGCTGTCATGTGGACCAGGAAGTGCAGCGTGGTGCTGAACCCGAGACTTCTGTTTGTTTTTCTTTCTTTCTTTCTTTCTTTCTTTCTTTCTTTCTTTCTTTCTTTCTTTCTTTCTGTCTTTCTTTCTGTTTCTATGGCTGCCTCTGTCATGATCACACTCTCTGTTCTATCTATCTATCTATCTGTCTGTATGTCTGTCTGCCTATCTATCTATCTATCTATCTATCTATCTATCTATCTATCTATCTATCTATCTATCTATCTATCTATCTATCTATCTATCTATCTGTCTGTCTGTCTGTCTGTCTGTCTGTCTGTCTGTCTGTCTATCCATCTATCTATCTGTCTGTCTGTCTGTCTGTCTGTCTGTATGTATGTCTGTCTGTCTGTATGTCTGTCTGCCTATCTATCTATCTATCTATCTATCTATCTATCTATCTATCTATCTATCTATCTATCTATCTATCTATCTATCTATCTATCTGTCTATCATTTGTCTTTCTTTCTTTCTTTCTTTCTTTCTTTCTTTCTTTCTTTCTTTTTCTACTGCTGCCTCACTATGAACCTGAGACTTCCTGTAGAAGGTGATGTGAGTTCAGTTGCACTGGAACTGACACGATTTGCATGAACATGAACAAAACTTGTCCTCCTTCAAAGTAACCCATAAGTAAAGTAACCCGTGTGTGTGTGTCTGTGTGTGTGTGTGTCTGTGTCTGTGTGTGTGTGTGTGTGTGTGTGTGTTTGTGTGTGTGTGTCTGTGTGTGTGTGTGTTTGTGTGTGTCTGTGTCTGTGTATGTGTGTTAGTGTGTGTGTGTGTGTGTTAGTGTGTGTGTGTGTGTGTGTGTTTTAGTCAATGATGACATCATTAGTTTCCACAACACACCTGTAGCATAAGTGACAGGGGGACATTGTGGGACTCAGACGAGCCATATGAGATACATTACTGCTCGTAACAGCACCAAAATAATATTAAAATAATGAAAAAAATATATATATGATGAGTCGCTATGGTCGTGGTCTCAGTGTGTGTACTGCACAAGGGCTCGATAGAATCAAGTGAGTTTGGATCCAGAGAAAGACTCAGATTGGATCAGCACCAGGAAATGCTACTGATCCTGATGCTACTCATGGTGATAGCCAGTGGTTTGCTAGCAGCTGGGCTGAAATGTTTTTAAATATTATATAATTAAGCTGATACATTAAATTCAATTTTTATTAAATACATTCTCTCTCTCTCTCTCTCTCTCTCTCTTCTCTGTATATTTATCTTTGTCTTTGTCTTTCTCTCTCTCTCTCTCTCTCTCTCTCTCCCTCAATTTTTTTTCTCTCACTCTCCTCCCTCTCTTTCTTTCACTCCTTTTTTTCCTTTTTTCTTTTTTTTCTTTTTTTAAAGAGATTAAATTTCTTTTCTTTTTTTTTCAAAATTGCTAAGATTGTTTTATACACTAAATACACTGATAATAGTTTTTAACCAAAGCTTTAATGAGCAGATTTTTATTTATTTATTTATTTATTTATTGGTTATTCATACTGCAAAACAAAAAAAGAAAGAAAGAACAAAAATTGTTGATTAAAAAAATGATCTCTTTTACAGGAAAATTTGGCTATTTATTTCAGTATAAATAAAAACAATATGAAGAATTTGGAGTTATGATTATTTGACAGTATTTAAGTGCCTGGATAAAGCAGAGATGATGAAAATCAACAACATGTGAAAATGAAGGATGTGGAAACTTTTCCAGTGTCCTGGATTTAAAGCTGCTTTATTCTCTCTTTATTACAGAGAAATAACTTGAAATGAATCTGTATGAAGACGGGAAAAGAAATGAATGGGTACTAATAAAGAATTGTTAAAAGTTACATTTCTCTTTTTCAGTTTTCTTTTCTATCTTTTTTCTCTTCCTCTAATTTTCCATTCATCCTTCCATTCACACTTAATATTGTTACTCTTTCCTTTCCCTTTGTTCATTATTTTCCTTCTCTCTCTGTCTCGCTCTCTTTCTTTCTTTCTTTCTTTCTTTCTTTCTTTCTTTCTTTCTTTCTTTCTTTCTTTCTTTCTTTCTTTCTTTCTTTCTTTATTTCTTTCTTTCTTTTTCTACTGCTGCCTCTGTCATGATCACCCTCTATCTATCTATCTATCTATCTATCTATCTATCTATCTATCTATCTATCTATCTATCTATCTATCTATCTATCTATCTATCTATCTATCTATCTGTCTGTCTGTCTGTCTGTCTGTCTGTCTGTCTGTCTATCTATCTATCTATCTATCTATCTATCTATCTATCTATCTTTCTTTCTTTCTTTCTTTCTTTCTTTGTTAATCTAATTTTTTTATTAATTCACCTGTCCTTTTTCCTCCTTGCCTCAGCTCCATCTTTCTCTCCTTCTCTTTTCTCTTCTTCTACAATTCTTCTCATTCTGCTTTTCTTCACTCCTTTCCTTTCCCCATTTTCCTTTCTCCTCTTTTCCCACATTCTGCATCTTTTTCTCTTCCTTTCATTCTCTCTCTTCACTTTTTCCTTTGTTTCCTGTCATTCACGTCCCCTTTGCTCCTTCGTTGTTCTTTCTTTCATTTGAATTTCTTATCCTAAAAAGGTTCAAATCTGGAGAATGTACAGTACCTATCTTCATTTCAGAAGCCGGAGTGGTGAATGAAAAGAAAAACAAAAGCAGGCATGTGTTTGATGGTGCAGTTGAAAGGAAGACCGTAATCCCCGAGGAAATCTGGACAGCCAGCGTGCCTCGTGTCTCAATAATGGAAATACCAGATAAGAAATAATAGCTTTTTAAGCCTTTTTAATGTTATTTGAATTAAGCAAAACGTACAAAACTCATACAGGCTTTGATTGAAAAGAAAAAAGGAATGCTTTCTGAAAACTAAAGCGCACTCAGGAGACGCCTCTCGGGTGGATCTGTGTGTACGGACACCTTGACACCGCCGACTTAAGGGCACGGTTGCCTTGGGAAACCTGGAGGGCAAAGACGGGCGGAGCAGAGAAGCGACGAGGTCCCTATGCACCGCCGAGGGCTGATGGATTGCAGGGCCATTACACTTCAATTAGACGTCATTTGATTCTTCTACCAGCAAAAGCACTGCTGTCATTACACAGCCAATTGCACAGATGATGGCTGTAATATGAAATGAGTACCGATGAAGGAGATGAGTCCAGACTGTTCTTGTCCTTTTGCAAAAAGAGAGAGAGAGAGAGATACAAGAACTTGATTGTCAAGTGTCCATCTGTTTGGAGGAATACACAACACGACCTGTGGTTTGCCAAGTATCACTTGTTTATATCTCTTGTGGAAGCGAGAGTCATCACATTAAACAAAGACACACCAGGTTTCCCATTTTTTTTTGTTGCAAAAAATATAGAAAAAGCAGTTTAGCTTCACTGAATTAGCATCAGTGAGATTGAGATTGCTAAATACTAAGATTTCATTTCAGTATGTTCCTGTTCCAGACCAAACAAATGACAAGCACTCGTTCCTCTTCAGCTCTAAAGCAATTCATTGCTCAACTTCCATTTTATTTGTAGAAGAAGAAGTCTTTATTACTGTCACTATACAACTTTGTTTTTTGTTAGAACTTGTGGTCAGAGCACAGTGTCAGTCATTGATGCAGCACCCCATGAAGCACTGAGGGTTAAAGGTCTTCCTCAGGGGCCAGAGGTGGCTGCTTGGCGGTGCTGGAACTTGAACTCTGACCTTCTGATCAACAACCCATAGCCATCAAATCTCAAATCTTGAGATTGTGTGATCTGGCATATATTTCAAATGTCAGATCTTTGACATTTGGAGTGCAAAGCTTTAGGTGCTTCAAGTGGGTTAGGATCTTCAACCACAACAACAGGAAGTCAGTCCCAAGTCCAGAAGCTGCAGTAAGGAAGACACTTAAAACATGTCATTTATTTATTTAGATTGAATATTGTTATTGAATTTATTATTCATTTTCCTTGTTACATGAAAGTGAGACGTTTACTAAGTATATGGAAAAATCTAATGTGAATACATGTACAGCTAAAAATGTTTGTATTTCTATATATTCTATATATTTCTTATTGCAAAATCTGGCAAGAGGGTGATGGTCATGGTGGTCAAAATGGTGGCTTAAAAATCACCAGGATTCTCAGGGGCTGTGATTATATAATTTTGATAGTTTAAATCACCCAAAATGTGGCTGAGCCTAATAATAACAACAAAAACACATAGTAATAATAATACTAATAATAATAATAATAATAATAATAATAATAATAATTATTATTATTATTATTATTATTATTATTATTATTATTATTATTATTATTATACAGTAGTAATAATATTTATTTATTTATTTATTTACTTATTAGGTATGTGCCAAGAAAATAGCATAAGTAAGTTCCCTTGTTTCCTCATTTCTATTAAATAAATAAATAAATAAATAAATAAATAAATAAATAAATAAATAAATAAATAAAAAAAACCAAATGATGACACTGTACAGGAGTCAGAGCTCATTTCTCTCTCTTCCTCTCTTCATCATCTTTTTATCTCTCTGTAAACTAGCCCTTACCTAAATGAAGTGGGTTTTTTTTTTTCCTTCGAGTGAGAGATAAAAATTTTACATGTTCTTTTGGCAGCGATTCTAATCTTCAGGCACTTCATTATTGTATTTTACATTTACACTGTAACCAAATGTGAGGGAATTATACATGCACTCGTAAAGCTTTATGACCACAGCTTTCCTAAAAACACTCCCATCGCCCAGTTACAGTATTTAATCCTGGTAGTAGCAATTTTACTACCTGTACAGCAGCATCGTCACGAGAACCGGCGTTTCAGTCCGAGGACAAAGAGGTTTATACCGGACAAATATCCAAGTATTTTTTTGCTGCAAATTTTGAACTGAAGCTCTAGTATCAATATTTAAGCTCATTCCCATAATAAAACATAGCTGTATATGTGGTTTGTCCAAAATAAGCTCTGATAACAGGCTAGTTACCATGGCGATAGGCATCTCTGGGCTTCTCTATGCTCTCTGCTGTGAAGCTCTGGATATTATGATCAAAGCTCTTATCTATAAATAGTCAATAACATCCCTGAGACTTATGCGTTTTTGTAGGATATTTGGAGGTTGTTTATCATTTCACAGAGATTTTTTCATTCAGGAGTTACTATCTCTCTGTGCTGCTTTATAACCACACCTTACTTTTTGTCTTTGAACCTTACAAGACTCAGAGTTGTTGAACACAGTGACATCAGTGATGTTCTGTCTGTGTTCATGATGAAATGTTTCTTTAGTAATAATTTTTCCTCCTTGTTTGAACCCTGTATTCATAATGCATTATAACCTTTTTTTTAAATCCTGTGTAGCAAACAAAACCTTTACAGTAGATAACTGCTATAAGATGTTACAGTATAACTCATGAGCATATGCCGGATTGCATAATGCATTATAAACTTTATTTCATGCAAAATAAAGCAGAATCATCATTATAAAGCATTATAACATCTATAATGCTGTAGAATGTACAATGTAGAATGAAGTCTTACATTGATGCATAGGATTATAAATTGTGATACTGATAATACTACCGAGCATCCACTCAGAGTTGTACTAGTCAGGTATTATAATGCATTATGTGTGATCTATAATAGCAGAGTCTTTAATTTTGCATATTAGTCACTTCAGTGTTGTTATAAAGATGTTTACAGGTATTATAATGTATTATGGAAGCTGCTGTTCTTTATATCTTGTGATGCTTGTAACTGAGCATTAAAACAGACTTATGTCAGGCATTATGATGCATTATGTATGATCTATAGCAGAGCTTTTGATTTTGCATATTACTAACTACAATGTTGTTACAGTATTAAGATGCTATAATGCATTATGAAACCTAATAATATAATTCCATATACAGTTTTTTTATAACTTGTAATGCTTTTAACTGAGTTATGTCAGGCATTGTGATGCATTATGTATGATCTATAATAGCAGAGCTTGACTTTACGTATTAGTGACTACAGTGTTGTTATAACGATGTTATAATGAATTATGGACCCTAATAATATAATTCCATATACTGGTTCTTTATAACTTGTGATGCTTGTTACTGAGTTATGTCAGGCATTATGATGCATTATGTATGGTCTATAGGAGAGCTTTTAAAGTTTTCGTATTAGTGACTACAGTATTGTTATAAACATGTTATAATGTATTACAGAACCTAATAATATAATTCCATATACTGGTTCTTTATGAATTGTGATGTTTGTAACTGAGCATTAAAACAGACATTTGTCAGGTGTTATGATGCATTATTTATGGTTTATAACAGCTTTGCTTTTAAAACATTAGTGTTGACAGTGGTGTTTTACATAGCTATTATAATGCATTATGTAATCTAATGATATGATGGTTATAACTGTACTGGTTATAACTTTGAGCATTATACACAGTTATGTCATGTTATATAAAGCCAAAGCATTTATTATAAAAGTAGTACAACATTTGTATGGAACGTTATAATGCATTATAATGCGTTATGTACCCTGATATTCTGACGTTACAGTTTGCTAATGGATTACAAGCATTTAAGATAAGATAAGATAAGATAAGATAAGATAAGATAAGATAAGATAAGATGACAAGGTGACGTTATAGAGAGACTTAAAAAGACTATTATACTATATAACAAATACACAAAGTATACAGATTATACATTTATTATAGATTATATTGTCTAACATCCAAGACTTTTTGCACTATGCTTTTTTGTTTGTTCCTTATGTTCTGTAAAGCTGCTTTGAGACAATGTTCATTGTTAAAAGTGCTATACAAATAAAATTGAATTCAATTCAATATATAAATATTCAATAATAACAATTTTCAATCTGTTCTATATAAATATATAAAAATATACAGACAATAGAAAAAGAAGAAGAAGAAGAAGAAGAAGAAGAAGAAGAAGAAGAAATGTTAATCTGATTATAAAAATAGAGAAACTCTCAATAAGAGGCATTAGAAATGATTATAAAGGAGTATTCTATTGAAATGTCGAGTAGGGATGTTTATCTATAGAAGTGGAAAGCAAGTAAATGAAATGAATCAGAAGTGGTAGTGCAGAACACAGAATGTGGCAGATGCACGATGCCTTGTTCAGAGAGAGTGGCTGTCAGCAACACAAACATTTCATTACCAGCTCTGTGGCAAGCCGACATGATTCTTTCACGGAAATCACAGGACTGGCCACTAATCGTGCTGAGCCTGCACTCTTTCAGCTGCCGTGAAGAATTGTACAGGAAATGACTCTCTTATGTAGGTATCTGAGTAAAAAAAAAACATGTCTAAGGATATGTTAACCAGATTTATGCATAGTCTAATCATTTCCTTTTCTACTCTGTTTGTTGTTTCTCATCCCTTCAGTGATGAAACACTGGGCAGGTTGCATCAAAGCTAACGCCCAGAGCTTGCTAAGAGCACGCCTGTGGCTATACTCACACTATAAATAATGAAATCCTCCTCATTACAGAATTACACTCAGATTTCTGAGTCTATCCAAACTTTAAAGTGTATGATTATGTGTGCACATACATACAGCACATACTCCTCTGAGTATGACAATGACTAGCATGTTAAATAGGTAGACAAATAAAGCAAGGGTGAAATATTATGATGGTTAATACTTAGACCACTTTTGTGCAAATGACACAAAATTAGGAACAGTGCAAAAAATAGGAAGAATAGTCTTAAATTGTTTGGTGATAATCAGTTATAAACAGGCACAGGTCAACAAGAGTGTACGGATTTGCAAAGGTTCACCAAGGTCAAGATACAGGTCGGCAAACAGATCACACACACACACACAAAAAAAATCATCATTATCAAGGTTTTGTAACATCATGAACACAAAGGAATGAAGTGTATACCTCTGAAACACATTGGGCAAAAGGCAGGGGTACACCCTGGACAGGTCTCCAGTCCATCACAGGGCCACACATATAGACAGACAGCCATACACACTCACTCCTATGGGCAATTTAGAATTACCAATCAACCTAATGCACATGTTTTTGGACTGTGGGAGGAAACCAGGGTACCTGGAGTAAACCCACGCAGGCAGGGGCGGATTTGGGGGCCCTAAGCAATTCCAGGTATGGGAATCTCGTGCATGTGCAGTACGATAGGAACGTTCCACTATTCATGAATCATGGGGGGGGGCCCGCATTTGAAAAGATGTAATAATAGCGTTAAAATCTTAATGGTTATATACAGACCATATAATATATGATAGAAAAGTAATAAGTACTATATGATTTATATAGGCTTCTTGGTATTGGTCGGGGGTCCCAAGAGGCTCCTGACCTCACTTATTGGTTAAGTCTGCCCCTGCACACAGGCATGGGGAGAACATGCAAACTCCCCACAGAAAGGCCCCTACCTGTTCGAACCTGGGATTCAAACGCAGGACCTTCTTGCTGTGAGGCAACAATGCTGACCACTAAGCCACCATGCTGCCTGATTACACACCAAACAAACAAAATTAAACACAGGAGAATGTAATCAGAATGCTGGTGAATGTGAGTGTGGGGGTGCTGGTGGTTGCTGAGAGCTGGAGAACATGGCGGCCATTTTGTATGGTGAAGCAGAGTCTGTGACATTACATGATGCTACAATAGTCGCTATGTTACATAAGATGTTATAAGAAACATTTAAAGGGAAGTGTTAGCTCAGTGGTTGAGGTTTTGGACTGATTAGAAGGCTGTGAGTTTAAATACCAGGACCAGCAAAAGCTGCTCTTGAGCAAGACCCTTAACCTTCAATTGGTCAGTTGTACAAATGAGATGAATGTAAGTCGCTTAGGGTGTACGTAAAGAGTGTCCACCAAACGACATAATACAAAAATATGTATATACTGTACATATATAATACACATACATAAGGTTGGTCTATATATATATATATATATATATATATGTGTGTGTGTGTGTGTGTGTGTGTGTCTATGTGTGTGTGTGTGTG
Organism: Hemibagrus wyckioides; assembly: GCF_019097595.1. Classification (NCBI taxonomy): domain Eukaryota; kingdom Metazoa; phylum Chordata; class Actinopteri; order Siluriformes; family Bagridae; genus Hemibagrus; species Hemibagrus wyckioides. The sequence continues at coordinate 4,883,744 of NC_080722.1, forward strand.
TGTGTGTGTGTCTATGTGTGTGTGTGGGTGTGGGTGTGGGTGTGTGTGTGTGTGTGTGTGTGTCTATGTGTGTGTGTGTGTGTGTGTGTGTGTGTCTATGTGTGTGTGTGGGTGTGTGTGTGTGTGTCTATGTGTGTGTGTGGGTGTGTGTGTGTGTGTGTGTGTGTGTGTCTATGTGTGTGTGGGTGTGTGTGTGTGTGTCTGTGTGTGTGTGGGTGTGTGTGTGTGTGTCTGTGTGTGTGTGTGGGTCTAGGTGGGTGTGGGTGTGTGGGTGTCTATGTGTGTGTGTGTGGGTGGGTGTGGGTGTGTGTGTGTCTATGTGTGTGTGTGGGTGTGGGTGTGTGTGTGTGTGTGTGTGTGTGTAGGTTTAAATGAAGAAATTTAAAGAGAGAGGGCAAAACCTCTCTCTTTAACCTCAGGGCAGCCTCTGATGGACTCGTAATTTCAAACCCCTCTATAAATTAAGCCAGCAAAGTGAGAAGACCGATTTCACCTGCTCTTTAAGAAAACCGGTCATGAAAGATTTTCCATGTATATTTGTAATCATTCACCTGTTAAAAATCCACATCTCCCCCTCTAATATCGATAGATAGATAGATAGATAGATAGATAGATAGATAGATAGATAGATAGATAGATAGATAGATAGATAGATAGATAGATAGATAGATAGATAGATAGATAGATAGATAGATACAACTATATTGTCATTGCAAAGTACAGGTACATAGCAAGAAAATACCGTATATCTTTCTTTCTTTCTGTTCATGTGTAATACCGCAGTACCGTGTGCAGAGAAGCTGCCCCCTATATATATCATGTTTCCACCTCCGTACTTCACTGATCATATGCGCAACCCTTCCTTCTCCAAATGAGCTGAATTATTGCTCGAGTTCTGATTTGATTTGTCTAAATGCTCGCGTGCAAATTTTAGAGACACGTCTCAGAGGGGTTTTGCGTAGGCTGTAGGAAAGGAGATGATTGCGTTGCAGCTTATTGCTCTCATCCTATAACTCTTTCCAAGTCACTACTGGCTTCTCTCTTCCTTCCCTCATCATTAGTCTGGGAGCACGTTGTGAAATCTTCCATGGCAGACCTTCTAGGTATGATTAATTGTTGTTTCATGAACTTCACACCTACGTAGCATTGAAGCGGATCATACTGACCGGGATGTTTAGCGTAACATTTGTTTAGCAAGTGTAGGGTTTTGTTGTTCCTGAGAACTTCAGGAGGTTCCTTTCATCACCTTCATCATCACTATGATTTCTACTTGTTGTGTAAAATCTTTTTAACCAATGGCTTTATTATGTGATTTCTTTTTAAATATAATTACTTTTACCTATCTGATTCATTTGATGCACAAAACCTTGTTTATACTTAGGATTTAGACTATGTGTGTGAAGTGAATATATGCTCTAGAAGTAAATAACAATAAATAAATAACAAAAAAAAAATATATATATATATATATATATATATATATATATATATACATATATATAAAATATATAAAATCACAGTGATGTCAGTCTTGTTTTTTCTTCTGTGTGTGTGCAAATAAATCATTTCACCTGTTTGCAATAACAAATTAAATATGTATTGTGTAACCAGAGCATATGTAGCTGGCCATTTGTTTTGACTTGAAGTAAGTTAGACAAAGCAAAAAGTTCTACTAGAGCTACTTTCTGATTTATGATGGACTGTTCAAAGTTTCCATAGAAGCTCTGAAAACAAAACTAGCCTTTCAATTGACATCTTCAGCTCGCTCTTGGTTTAAAATATACCTCCTATATACTCATATATATTCCTGAAGGGTATCTGAGGATGATTTTGTAGTTAAACCTGAGTGAAATGATGTTCATTATAATTTTTATAATGCTCATTATAAAATGTATCATAACGCACATAAAATATCACAGCTGTTTACACATGTTTCATGTAACATGGTTGAACTGTGGTTCAAGGGTAATTAAATTACATCAATTAGTCACATTTGATTGGTCAATAGCTGCTGCTGTGAGAAACTGGATTAGCCAATCAGGATCGTGCATTTTCCTGCATTGTTTTGAACGATACTATGAGGAAGAATGAGTAGATCTTCTTTTATGAGATGAGATGCCTTTAGAATAACTAATAAAACCAATTAGCATGATAATTTAATCAATTTAATTGGAAATGGCATAATGGCATTTCACTTCCTGATTCTATTAAAATGGCAAGATTGGCTGAAGGTAAATTATGTGTTAAATAATTAAATGGGGAATTTTGAATACTGCTGTTTACTTCCACAAATTCCTGAGCATGCTATAAACATCAGTTTATAAACATCTATGCTAATTTTATAGCAATAATAATAATAATAATAATAATAATAATAGTAACCGGATAACAATTATTATTATTATTATTATTATTATTATTATTATTATTATTATTATTATTATTATTATTATTAAAAGTGCTGTTTTATGCTAGAGCACAGGTTTCTTTATCAGATTTTAGACTGATCAGTTTTCTATGTAGATGAGCTACAATATAAGGAAGTGCAAATGGTCCTGGGATTGATTCATTTAGGCCGGTTATCATGCTAAAGCCAATTTTACACCAACTGTTTCTCAAGATGTGCAATAAAACAGTCAAAGACGTTTAATTCCACTTCAACTGACAGACAAAAAGAAAATGATTTAATTTATAGATCAAATATCCATTTGCCTCAGTAGTGCCATTTGTTCATCCAGCTAAGAGAGAGAGAGAGAGAGAGAGAGAGAGAGATACTAGCTAACCACTGCCAAGTGACAGATTGCCTCCAGGTATCCAGACAAATCTGGAGATTTTTGTTCTCTAATCAGTAAAGTGTCATCAATGGACAATAATTGTAGGAGCTTTACACCAAATTTGGCTGCACAACAAAGTTATTCACTGCAGCAATCCTTCACTATCCAGTGGCAAACAACCGCAAAACCTGATGACTAAAGCACTATAAAAACAATCAAGAGTGTTCCAAACACACACACACACACACACACACACAAAGAATTGTGATATCCATTATACCAACACTGAAGCTATTACTATTCCAACACAGGGGTGCTGTTAATGTTATGAAAGAATATTTTATAAAGTGTTATGAAGCTCAAGTGACTTTATACCATTATGCAGGATTATGTCATGTTATATAAATCCCAAATTTAACATCTACAATTACAGATATAATGTTTTATGTAAGAATTATATGCCATTATGAAGTGATTTGTAAACTGTTTTCCTTGCAACTATAAACATTTGTTATACAAATGTTATACCAAGCTATAACACCAGAACATTTGATCTAGTGCTTTTGTGCCTTTGCTGTAAATAAACAGTATATGATGTTTTCTTATTGAATCTGTCATTATGAAATGACATACTAGTGACATATTATAAAGGGTGATTTAACGCAACATTATATGCTGATGTCATATGCTGATATATATATTTTTTTATAAGTTTGTCAGTCATTGTAATGCATTATGTATGATCTATACTACCAAAGGCTTTGTTATAACAACAGTAGTTTTGTTATAAACAGATATAATAATACACTAATCTACCTAAGGTTTACGAACCTTTATGCTTGAACATTATGCGATGTCATGTGCTCGTTTTCCTTGAATTATGATAGATATTCCATGAATTATGCTTCTAAATATGAACCTGTATTAAGCCCAAAGGTGTGTTATGTATGATTTATATACCTGATTTTGTAAAATGCTTTACAACATTAGCCTCTATAATGGCATTATAATGCATTATGTATACTAATGTTATGCAGTCATAAAAAAGTAAAAAAAATAAAATAAAATATAGTGGCAAATTCTATACAGTTATGTAGTGTATTATGTATGAGTGAGCAACCCAGAGCCTTTGTTCTCAAAACACTGTCTATGTCTATGCTGTTGTTATGATGCATTATGTAGCCTAATGTTTTGAACTCAGGTACTGATGGTTTATTTTATTGACAGTTAATATATACAAATTAAAAAATGTAGGTGAAATATAATGTATTATGGGGTGTTTATAATACCAGAACCTTGTTTGTTACAGAATTTGTGCTACAATGCTGTTATAATGCATTATGTAACATAATGTTATGAAGTCATATGCAAAAATCAAAAATATGACCCAGTGTCAAAATTTATAATGCTATTTATAAGTATGAGTTATAAATTCTAAGCCACTATTTTACTGCATATAATGTTGTTATAATGCGTTACATAGCCCGGTGTTATGAATTCACATTCTGATGGTTATGACTGTTAATACAAAACATTATAAAGGTTACTGTCATCTTATATAATGTTCTACAGATTATTTATTAAAGCATATTTTTGGTTAGTCCAAAATTGTGCTTAAATGCTGTTATACTGCATTATGTAACAAAATGTTATGAAGTGATATGCTAAAGTCACATATGCTATGTAGTGTATTATGTATGAGTTATAAACCCAAAACCATTGTTTTTACAACATTAATATCTTGTTATAATGCGTTATGTAGCCTAAGCTTATGAAGTCACATACTGGCTGTAAATGCTTGAAATGTGAACACTTATAAAGTTTAATGTCATGTTATGTAATTTATTATGACTTATTTATAACACCAGACACTCGATTATTACAGAATTAGTGCTGCAATGTTGTTATAATGCATTATGTAACATATTGTTATAAAATTATATGCGAAAGTCCAAAATATAATTTATAATGCTATATAATGTATTATGTATGAGTTATAAACCTAGAGCCTTTGTTTTTACAACACTGGTGTCTATAATTATGTTATAATGCATTATGTAACATAATAATATTATTTATAATGCTATATAATGTATTATGTATGAGTTATAAACCTAGAGCCTTTGTTTTTACAACACCGGTTTCTATAATGCTGTTATAATGCATTATGTAACATAATAATATTATTTATAATGCTATATAAAGTATTATGTATGGGTTATAAACCTAGAGCCTTTGTTTTTACAACACTGGTGTCTATAATGCTGTTATAATGCATTATGTAAAATAATGTTATAATGCATTATGTAACATAATGTTATAATGCATTATGTAACATAATGTTATAATGCATTATGTAACATAATAATATTATTTATAATGCTATATAATGTATTATGCATGAATTATAAACCTAGAGCCTAAGTTTTTACAACACCAGTGTCTATAATGTTGTTATAATGCATTATGTAACATAATGTTATAAGTTCCTATGCAAAAGTCCAAAATATAATTTATAATGCTATGTAATGTATTATGTATGAGTTATAAACCTGGAGCCGGTGCCTATAATGCTGTTATAATATATTATGTAACCTAAAGATATGAAGCAATAAACAAGGATTAAAAAAAATAATCTTTTAAGAGGTTAAAAGAGATCTGGGGAAAATAAATGTAATTAATTTTTGCTTTAAGTCATTTTACTACCTCATGTTTTGTAAATGAGACTCTTCGAGCTCATAATTCAGCCATATGTACAGAGTATAAAGCCGAGTAAGAAAGCTTTGACCAGCTGTTTGTGAATAATCCACTCAATGATCAACTCCTGAGACAGAAGTCTTTCTGATTAGACCTCTGGATTACTAGAGAGTTGATTGGTCCCTGTGAGACTCCCTCATTGAGATGAAGGAGTGCAGAAGAAACTCTTCGATTGCTCTCTGTAAACCCACTAATAGCGTGAAAGGATCAGGAATAGCCTGGAGCAGAATGGTGAAACTGTGGGAGGATGAGGGGGTGGTACAGCGCAAGCTTGCAGGCGTGCTCTCTTCCTTTTGTCTTCTCGCTTTCTTTTTTAAACTACATCAGTGCGATCTGTAGGCGAGCGACGCTTATTTACAGGAACGGTACTACTGAACTCGACAGGAAAAAAAAAAGAGGCTGAGTCTCTCACAATGCTCAAGGTGAGGTTAGAGCTATAGGAGAACTGAATCTTTTATTTATTTATTCGCTTTAACCCTTCGACACAGACGGATGTACGTTCTCTCTAACGCTCTCTCACGCTGTCTCCTCCGAACCAGCTAACGCTCTGAGCTAAAACAAAGAAGAATAAGTGAATAATTCAAGCTTTAAAGCAGAAAGATGTGTTGCATTATTACACACGGCTGGTATGAAATCCAGCATGGTAAATATTAGAACACGATATTAACATGTTCATAGGTCATTATTTATGACCTTTATAGATTGATAAAACTGTCTCATCTATCTAGGCCATATGTATCATATAACAACCTATGACTTTAATCTAATATCATGCATTTATAAGACACTATTCACATAATTTATGAAAAGGTTTTAGCAATGTTTATAATGCATTAATAAATTGTTCACAGAATGCACTAAAAGCACTGGACGTAACGCATTATGTCAATACTGAAGGAGAAATTCTGCTTATAACAGCTTGGCTATAATCACTAGATTCAATTCACTGTGTTAACAATTAGATAATAATGTATAATAAGCTTTGACGACATGTGTAATGCGTTTTCATAAACAACAATAAGAATGTGTATAATACTTTATAAGTGCTTTATTGCATGATATGAATATGTTTATAGTTTATCATGGCTGTGAATTTTACCTTACCCATAGTTTATGTTTTTCAGACTAAATGTTATATATTTATATTTACATATACTTATTGAATGTATAACGTATGTATAAACATCTCAGTCCAGCTATATTCACACTTCTCTTCTGTGAAGGCTTTTCGCGCTAGATGCTGGATCATGGCTGTGGGGATTTGTGTTCCTTCATTCATTCACAAGAGCATCTGTGAGATCAGACGCTGATGTTGTGACGTTGAGGAGACTCCAGTTCCAGATCATCCCAAAGCTGTTCAGTGGGGTAAGTCAGAGTCAGGGCTCTGTGCAGGACACTCCAGTTCTTCTACTCCGACTTAAACCTGCACATCATGGAGTTTGCTTTGTGCACAAATGCATTGTCGTGCTGGAACTTTTTAGTTCCAGTGAAGGGAAATTATAATATTACAGTACAGAACAGACATTTAATTAATAATTAATTTAATAACTGTGTGGTTCCAGGTTTTTTTGGCAAAAGAGGGATAGAACCACATATGGCTGTTTTGGACAGGGGAGCACATAATTGTGGCCTTATAGTGTATACAGTATGTTCTTGATTATTTTGTCAGAGTAGTCATTTACACAGACACACTGAATGGAAATGTAATGCAAAACGAGACCATGTGCTTACTTTCTTTTACATTTACATTTCTTTATCTGGCAGATTTCCAGACTCCAATCTGTTGCTAAAAGGAGCTGGCAACCATAAAATTGAAAACACATAAGCACTTACTAGTACAATTATCACAGCTCGTCTTCTTTTTTCTTTTTTTTTTTTTTTGCCGCATTGATTTGCACAGATGATTTGAACCTATTTTTGGTATAATGCACAAATTAAAAGATGCACAAAATACATTTACTAACACGGAACGTTTTTAGTATGATCTCTTAAAAATACATAGTTTGTCGTTTCTCTAGCATGCGCTTTATGTTACAAAAATAAAAGAATGAAAAGCTGTAGATATTCCTGCTCACTGTATTATTACATGGATTGTATTTAGAAAGATTTTAGCTGTAATAACATTCACATGCAAGAACTCTGAAATCTGCACCGCTTTCTCCAGCCCTTCTAGCACCTCATTGCTATTTTCACCAAGGAGCACTAAAACGACCGAATCAATACGAGAGCTGGCCATAAATGCAGACCGCACACCCAACCATCAGCAGGGAATTGCCAAAAATTCCTGGGAATCGTTACTCCAGGCCTTTATTAGCTGCTGATGGATGTCTTTTGAATTTGATCCAGCTGTTATTGAATGGTGTTAGGAGACACAACCATGTCATTTGTATTACAACAGTCTTGTGATGGTCCATCAAGATGACTCTTTATCCATTCCTGTGTAAAATCCGGCTCGGACAAACATGCAAACACCATCTGACACTTTGATCAGGTCCATACTGAGATGACAGAGCAATTTTTATATGATAATAAGTGGTATAGGAATAAAACATGCTAATAATAAAAACTCCAGCATATGACTTATATATTTAATTCTAATCTGTTTATAACAACATTATAGATACAAATGTTATAAGGCTTTGGAGTTTTAGCATGTGTAAATCTTGAACATCACTTTCTAAACCATCATGACTTAATAACATTAGGTTACATAATGCATTATAGCATCTGATTAAGTATAGTAATGTCATAATCAAGGTGCTACTGTTATAATTCATGCATAATGTCTGCTGTAAGCCTATATTAATGGTCATTCACATGACACACAGATCATAAATCAAGTGATGACATGATGTCAGGTTATATAATGCATTATAATCTGGTTGAAACAAGATGAATGTTATAATGCATTACAACAAAGGGACTGCAGTATAACACAAGTCCATGTGTACAATGTTTGTCAAATCCATAACACATTTACCTGAAAGATTATATAAGGCATTATAATGTTTGATTATAACAAGTGTAGACAGAAATGTTATAAAGCAGGATGAACAAAGACTTTAGTTTTATATAACATGAAATACGCCACATGCCGTATTATAAAATGTGTTTTTATAATACGGCTTGATTGTGTTTATAAAAACCTGTGATGTGGACAAGATGGGTTATAACAACGGTATGACATAAAGCATGTATAAATGTTATAGTGTAACATTTTATAATCCAAGTGTTTATAAATAATGAATTAAACAGTGTTTTTGTATATAAGGTATAAAATGCCACTTCCCGTTCTCTGTTTCTTGTATGTAAGGAATAAAATACCATTTCCTGTTTCCTGTTTCCTATATGTAAAAAATAAAAGACTGTTCCCTTTTTCCCATGTGTAAGGAATTAAACGCTGTGTTTTGTATATAAGGAATGAAAAACCATTTCCTGTTTCCTGTGTGTAAGGAATAAATACTGTTTCCTGTTTCCTAGTATGTAAAGAATAAAATTCTGTTTGCTCAGCATGACCTAGTCTTGTAAACACATTTTTTTTTATATAGAATTTGATTGATTTATTTGCTATGTATTCTGTTTTTATTTGAAAGCATCTTAAAATCAGAGATGCTTTCATATTTTATTGCTTTCATTACATACAGTACCCACATTGAGCGATTTTATTTATCCACAACCTGAGCAAGCGCATGAAGAGTTGATCATGTGCCAGCATAAGCCTCTAAAAAAGAGATAAATCAAATGAAAGCTAAAAATCAAATATGTGCTTCATTAGTGAGGGCTTCATTAACGTTTTAGCATTTATCTCATGATTCGAAGCATTTATACTGTATGTATGTACCACATTTGTACAAATAGTAACCGCAATACTGACAGATTTACACACATTTTCCACATTTAATACGCTGTTTAATACCTAGTCTGCATTATAATTGCACCACAGCGCCGAAATAAGACATTGTGATACATTAGCCACATTAAAAACTTCACTAAAAAAATATCTTTTAGGGATAACCCATTGATATCAACAGCCTAATCGATACCCATCTACTCTGCATTATTTGTTCTCAGCACTGTTGAAAAAAGCTGTCAGAAAAAAATAATCTATAACTTACAGATGCTGAATTAGACCCGGTCTGTTTTTACAGCAATCCAATCTGTTTCGTGATGACGCTGTGAAACGGTGTAGCGGATCCGGGTTCTGAGTCGATACGCGACTGTGATACATTGCCTCTCGTCCCTCAGCATGGGTTAGCGCTGCAGTACGGCAATTACTGTACATCTCAAGTGGATTAAACAGCATTTAAAACAACAGTGAGTATTCTGACAGCTCTAAAATACACTGAATTTTTTTTTGCAAAGCTTACACTAACACTTTCCTTCAGTTACTTTATTACATTTTTATTCCTTGAGTTTATTTATTTCACTTTTCTTTTTTTTTTTTTCAATTGAGTTCTCTTCACAATTTTCTAGCAGGCAGTGAATCCGTGCTGCAGTTTAGGCCTCGAATCCCACTTTTCCCAGATAGCGGCACTCCCGATGATACAGCCGTGACCCTAATCATGTCTGTGTCCACTGAAGCAGAGGCACTTAGGGAGTATTATCTGGGTGCAATGTGTCTCAAAATTTAGACACCAAAACCACCATGCGGTTTGCAGAACAGACTTTTCAGACCGTGATATAAAGTGATTGAATCTGAAAGCTGTACTAGTTTACATACACTTAAATAAAGAGGTTCTACATAGGACCCTGAGGTTCTGGACGCTATTAAATAATAAAGGTGCTAGAAAGAACCGAAAAGGGGTTTTTGGCAGGGAAGCCATTAGAAGAACCATTCTGGGTTCTCCAAAGAATTTTTCAGTAAATGGTTCTTGAAACAACTCACAGCAAGAAGGTCCTGGGTTCGAACAGACAGGGGCCTTTCTGTGTGCAGTTTATATTTTCTCTCCATACCTGCGTGGGTTTACTCCGGGTACTCCGGTTTCCTCCCACAGTCCAAAAACATGTACATTAGGTTGATTGGTAATTCTAAATTGCCCGTGAGTGTGAGTGTGTGTGGTTGTCTGTCTATATGTGGCCCTGCGATGGACTGGTGACCTGTCCAGGGTGTACCCCTGCCTTTCGCCCTATGTGCGCTGGGATAGGCTCCAGCAGACCCTCGTGACCCTAATTAGGAATAAGCGGGTATAGACAATGGATGGATAAATAAATAAATAAATAAATAAGTTCATATAAAATATGACTATACTCCTTAAAAAAAAGAAGAAAAAGGAAAAGAGAAACTAAGACAAGCGTACTTCTGTTCTAACTCCAATTCATTTTAAATGGATGATTTCTTCAGGCATTCGTGACACCATGTGGACCTCTTAGCATCCAGCCCTCTGTGTGTATGTCCCTCAGAGAGACAGACAGAAAGAGCAAGAAAGTGAGAAAGCTAGAAAGTTCGGAAGAAAGCGAAAGGGCCATGAGGGTATATAGGGTATATTCCATGCAGCAGAAGGGCATAAGTTATTCAAATCCAGACCTGGTCACGTCGCTCTAGGCACTCTGTCGAGACAGAAAAGACTTATGTCGAGTCCCGGCTCAGTGACAGATGATCAGTTTCAATGTCACCCACTCCCTCTCTTATTCTCTCTCTCTCTCTCTCTCTCTCTCTCTGCCTCCCATCACTTCTCGATGCTCTACTCTTCTCCATGGTCTTTTTTTCCCATCCCTCTCTTTCTTCCACACTCAGCACTTATTCTCCTTGTCATCAAAACACATTTTGAGTGCTGCGCTTAACAACACCCCTTGGGCTGCCGTGACAATACAATCAAGATGGGATGTATTTTGCAGGCTATAAGAATTAGGTGGGAAAGTGTGTTGACTCCTGTGCTGAGTCAACTGCTCTGTGAATCTGCTGAATCAAGACTGGGGAAAAATATGTTTGCACTTTATATTTACATATGGTCAAGATTTGAATATATATATATATATATATATATATATATATATATATATATATATATTAAGTGTATCATCAGTGTTTGAGTTGAAATGAGCTTTAGTGGTTTTTCTGGTAAAGAAAGGGAAGTACAAAATGGCAAAATCTGAAGCACACAATTGTATAGAATATATTTGTATGTTGTTCACTTGAGCTAAGAGACCTGAATGTGTTCCTGAATGTGTGACAATGCATCTGTACACAAAGCAAACTTCACGAAGACATGGTGTGGAGGTTAAAGCCGGGGTGGAAGAACTAGAGTGTCCTGCACTGAGCCCTGACTCTGACTCAACCCCACTGAACACCTTGGGTATGATCTGGAACTGGAGTCGCCTCAACATCACACCATCAGCGTCTGATCTCACTAATGAATAAATGAATGAACACAAATCCACACAACCTCGCTTCAACGTCCAGTGGAAAGCCTTTCCAGAGGATAAGAGAAGAGAAGAGAAGAGAAGAGAAGAGAAGAGAAGAGAAGAGAAGAGAAGAGAAGAGAAGAGAAGAGAAGAGAAGAGAAGAGAAGAATGAGACATGGATGTGGTGGTCAGGTGTTCCAAAACTATAAAGTCTACCTTAAATATTGTACGCTGACCAGGCATAACATTATGACCACCTGCATAATATTGTGTTGGTCCCCCTTTTGCTGCCAAAACAGCCCTGACCCGTCTTGCACTGTGTATTCTGACACCTTTCTATCAGAACCAGCATTAACCAGCAATTTGAGCAACAGTAGCTCATCTGTTGGATTGGATCACACAGATCAGCCTTCGCTCCCACCTCCATCAGTGAGCCTTGGCCGCCCATGACCCTGTCACCGGTTCACCACTGTTTTTTCCTTGGAGCATTTTAATAGATACTGACCACTGCAGACCAGGAAAACCCCACAAGAGCTGCAGTTTTGGAGATGCTCTAGTCCAGTGGTCTAGCCATCACAATTTGGCTCTTCATCAAACTCGCTCAAATCCTTACACTTGTCCATTTTCTTGTCCATTGAACAGAGCAAGTAAAAGAAGTTTCTCCAGCACAAAGCCATCATCTAGAATATCCACCATGCTGACTGCACAGTCACTGGTTAGACAGACTGAGAGAAAATAAAGAGCCAGACACAAGCTCGCATCTGTCAGAGACTGGTCACCTCCACACCAGCAGAGGGCTCCATCCTGTCTTCTTTGATTGTCACAGTCATTTCCTGTTACCAGTCTATATAAAGAACATGGTTTATGATTGTCTTAGAAAATCCTTGGTGATTAATCGTTTTACATGTAAGTTCTGATCCCCCACGCCATTTCTTTTCTCGCTCTCCTCTCCTCTCCTCTCTTTTCTTTTCTTTCCTTTCTTGTCCAGTCCAGTCCAGTCCTGTCCTATCCTTTGTTTGTCCTGTCCTGTGTTTGTCCTCTCCTCTGTTTGTCCTATTCTGCCCTGTCCTGTGTTTGTTCTGTCCTGTCCTGTGTTTGTCCTCTCATGTCCTGTGTTTGTCCTGTCCTATGTTTGTCCTCTCCTCTGTTTGTCCTCTGCTCTCCTGTCCTATGTTTGTCCTGTGGCCCATTGTTTGCCGTCTTGTCCTGTATTTGTCTTGTCCTGTGTTTGTCCTCTCCTCTTTGTCCTCTCCTGTCCTTTGTTTGTCCTGTGACTGTCCTGTCCTGTGACTGTCCTGTCCTGTGATTGTCCTGCCCTGTGTTTGTCCTGTCCTGTCCTGTCCTGTCCTGTGTTTGCTTAATCATGTGTAATTCTTACACTGATCCTTTAACTAGTTAGTAGATTTAAATGTTAGGTATTCTACTCATGAAGTGTGTATAAATGTCATTTGCAGGAGCTCATGCTGCCTTTAGATTTCTCTTTAAAGGCGTTTTGTATCTTAAGCTAGAGAACGGCTGTAGAGATTCTGCAGTGAGGAGACTCGCAGACGTTTGGAGCGCTGTGTCAGCAACACTGCTTTTCCCACTGGTCCATTCATTAAATGGTCTTTCTGGAAATAGGGCTGCATACGTAGCCATCAGACAGCTCGGTATATATCTGGGTTCTTTATGAATCTGACCCAAAAGTGTCTGAAATGAGTTTTAGAAGTAGTGTGAATGCTGGGGTTGGTGGTGAGATCACATGGTGCGTCTGTCTTTGCAGCTGTTGGGACTATTATCTTGTACGTGATGCGATTCTGCAACTCGTCTCTACTTCAGCTATTTCCACTAACAAGATGTGCGAATATGAATAAAAACAGCAGGACACTGATTTCCTGAGGGCACTTTAACTCTATTAGGCTGAATCAAAGTTAAAGTGATTCTGTCGGTTTGTTTGCTGTTCGGCTGAGTTTGGTTTCTCACTGTATTTAAGTAAAGAAGGACAAAATAACAAAAACATAAAACTTTTGGCTGAGGGTTATGTCCTCGTACGATCAGCAATACAGTATAAAGAAATCACAAAAATCTTCAGCACATTTGAGAATCCATGGTGCAGTTGGTGCTAAATAAACAATTAGATTTTTTATAAAAATAAACTGTGTATAGCTCACAGCATATATTTTCTCGATTTGTTCATTGAAGGTGGTATATGGCATTGTTGCAGTGTTACAGATCTACAGTGGGCAGAAAGTGCAAAAAAAACAGAACAACAATGTAGATGAACTGGAATAGTTTAGTCTTCGAAACATTCGAGTTCTATAGGTGTATTTTTACACAAACTAATCTTTATGCCATGATACACTATCAGTACAGTATATCCAAATACACACCATAGGAACCTCCTTCCTCAAAGTAGTGCTGAATGAATTCAATTTTCTTATAAATATAAATATATATGTGTGTTATTTTCTTAGATTTAACAAGGTGAACAAGGAATGCTAGATGTAAAAGAAATACAGTTAGATACACAATTTACTGCTACTTGTATTTCTTGAGTGACAGATGTCTTGTCCAATCAGCAGTAAGAATTCCATTCATCTGAACTGTCCTTGTGTTTCCAGATTTTTTTTTTTTTTTCTTTTTGGGTTTTTTTAATTTTGTTTCCAGATTTGGTATTTTTTGTTGGATTTATTTTCTTTTGGGGTTTTTTATTTTGTTTCCAGATTTGGTATTTTTTGTTGGATTTATTTTCTTTTGGGGTTTTTTATTTTGTTTCCAGATTTTTTTTTTTTTTTTGGATTTGCTATTTTGTTTTGGGGTTTTTTTTCTCGGATTTGTTATTATTATTATTGTTATTATTATTATTTTTTTATTTTTTATTTTTTTTCAGATTTGTTTGTTTTGTTTTTAAATTTGTTTTGAGGTTTGTTACTTTTTTTTGTTGGATTACTTACTATGTTTTCAGATATTTTGTTTTGTTTTGCACTACTTGGCCACCATAGAGACCAGGCCATGCTGAAAAACCCAATTTTTTAATTATTTAATTCACTTCCTGCAGGTGAATTGATTCAGAGAGGAATCACTAACTAACTGCTCTAGAATTCATCTAAACAACTCATCTGTCTCTTCTGTGTCCCACGTTCCCCTGTCACTCATGCTACACATGTACTGTTGGAATTAATAATGTTGTCAAAAGATAAAACACACACAGCATACTTTACTTCCTGAATGAGTGCAGACTTGAGTCGCATTCACGTTCATGGGAATTGTGTTACAGTTCCAGTGCAACCGAACTCACATCACCTCCTACAGGAAGTCTCGGGTTCAGTACCACTCTGCCCTTCCTGGGCCACATACCAGCTTTCACATTACCAATTTATCAAGAGAACTGTGCTCTGTTTCAGAATAAACTCCTGGCACAAATTCTCTCTTAGGTGCTCTTGTTCTTATTAGTGAAAAGAACACTGCCTCCTTATGTGCTTAATAAAGAGGCTAATGTGTGAATGTGATCTGATAAACTGCAGGAGTTTTATATAAACATTTATATTGTTTGCATAATGTAAGGAAGTAAGAGGGGAAAAATGTTTTTTACTTGAGGTTAGTCTTTCTCAACAGACTACCTGAAGATTAAAACTGACACGTTCACAAAAATCATTTAAAGCTGTGGAGGGAGGGAGGGAGGGAGGGAGGAAGGAAGGAAGGAAGATCTCTAAGATGAGCATAATCTTATATATATGTATGTATGTGTATATATATGTATACGTAGGGTATATAGACCAATGGAATGGAAATGGATTTTTTTAATCAGTATAAATAAATGAATGATGTTCAGGCTGTGAGTCTGATATAAAATGAATCTGTCTGCTTTCAGTGTGTTTTAGACGTGTGTTTTTTCTGTCTGTTGGAGAACCTTATATAGAATATTACAGGTTGAAGATCACATTTAAGATGCTCTTTAGATGAACAAGCACTTGGAGCATCTCAGAAATGGGTTTGATATCAACATTTACTTTTGAAAATAAAATAAAAAAAAATTCTTATTTGTTGGAACTTTTCTAGAAAAGTATCACCCCTAGTATGCTAGGGAAAAACAGAAATGCTTCTGAAACACTACAAATTTTTAAAGTCCTGAGTGTCTACTTTCATATGAACTTCATATTAACCACCACTGTGGAGTGAGACATGAAAAAGACATTTAATCATCATCATGGACACAACTAAACAGGAGCGAACTCCATTTTTGGGCCTTTGGGAAAAAGACATTTGCAATCTGTGCAATCTCCACAGATCCTGAAAATAAATGTTTGATATTTCTACAGTTTTCAATCATAGCTTTATGCTTTTTCACCAACTGATCCTACATCCCCTGCTTTCTTTCTTCTTTTTTTTTTTTTTTAATTATTAAAAGTTTTCTTGTTAAAATTCCAGGCCATGGAATGCAAAGCTTAAATATTTGAGGAAAGATGGCGAGGAGTGCCATTATTTACACCCTTCCTTTACACACGCACACTTTCTCCTTCACGTACACATACCCACACACACTGAATTTCTGTAGTCTTTTTTATGTGTGACTCCAGGCGGATTATTTGGTATGAGAAACACATAGCAGACAGCGTTCCCTCTGCTCTGCTTTCTTCTCACACAGATCCACAGGACTTGATGCTTGGCTTGGAGAGGCAGCACCAACTGGCTGCTTTCGAGACTCGGGAAGCACAAACATAAAGCCTGCAGCACAGCGAGAGGCATATATTCGACATGCACCCATGCTGCGTGGCTCTATATTCTCGCTGTACTCCGGGTTTAATTTGCAGACATCGTTATCACGTGGCCCTGCAGCACAACACAGTGCTGTAAAAGTACAAAATCATCCCCGTGTCATTGCCATCTTCCATATCCTGATTTTTTTATCCCTGTATTAATATATACTGCATAGAGATGACTCTCAAAAGGCATCCGGCTGATTTAAGAGCCCTGCAACTTGTCTGATGAATGAAAGGTGCAGCATTCAGACTGACACAGCACATCTTGCCGAGTCGAGCGCTTTACGTCTGCAATCAAACACCGCAGGAAGATGTCAAGCACGTCTCACCGTCCAGACTTTAGTCCAGACTTTTTTTCAGCTTTCGTCCGAGAGGCCGGTTTTCTCTAGACGCTAAAAATCTAACGCTGATCAATAGCTCGGTAATGAAACTATTCGGTTGGAGCGGTGTGTGTTATATCACAAGGTTCCATCAGTAGATAATTACAATGATTTGTGTAAATGATCGCACACTGTGATTTGCATTCTGTGATTTACTTTCTTCATGTGTCAATATTAACTTCTTTCAGAATTGATCTGAAGTGATTTTTATGAAGTGAATCTAATCTTAACATTTCACACTCCACTTAACCCTGGGTTATAGCCGCTCTAATCCCTGCGTTTAATGTTGCACACTTGTATTTTCGAAGCAGGGTTATGAAGCAGGGCTTTTTCCCCCGGGGTTATGAATCGGCTCGGCTTTTATACTGTGAACTCCACATCGCAATGCCAGATGTGTTCACTGTGAAACGATGCGCTGTTAAAATGTTACTGTTACCTGGTTGCTTAGCAACAGACGCCCAATCAGAAACCAAGCAGCACGTGAAAACCTCATGTAAGGTGAAAACCAGGACGTAGAAACACTTAACAAAAATGGCTCGGTAGTTGGAGTCGGGTGGCAAGACATGGAACACCACGGCAGTGCTGTTCGGGGGAAATATGTCACAGTGAAAAATTAGCGAAATTTGGATATCAACAAATTTACAAAGAGCAATAAAGCTGTGAAAGATAACATAACCTGCTCAGATGCAGAACGACAGACCTGAAGTTTTTTCCTCACTGATGTGAAAGTGTGAGACGAGCGGTTACTTATTTAACATGGCCACATGCTGGATTTATCCAATCAGGATAGTTGATACTTAGATATATAAAAGAGAAGAAGGGTTTAGGAGTGTCAGATTATAAAGAGCCAGGATTCATTGTTAACCCTGGGAATGAGTATGAGCTGGAAAAAAAACAGCTCATAACCCAGGATTCTGTTTAGCCACAGGAAATATTTCACATGTGAAAAGCTCTATATTTAGAAACTGTACAAAGAAGGCAAGCTTTGCATTGTGTTGGAAAACTGTGACAAGCACAAATCACAGATCTAAACATTAAACTACTACATAATAATTCTACACAATTTCATATACAATATATTTATTCATGTGAATAAAATTCTAAAAAAAATAATAACTTTACTGATGCTAACTTTACCTTGTGTATTGTTTTTTTTTAGACATTGTTGATGTGGGCTAATTGTTACACAGTGGAAAGTGTGAAACCATGTTGCATGTGAGACGACCAGACCAGCAGGCATTTACTGGGATTTTGGTCCAACTAAACTTACTGGCAGTGTAATTTGACTACAGCAGTAAGGAAGGAAGGAAGGAAGGAAGGAATCTAATGCTGGATCTAATGAGAAATTCATCTGAATGCAAATAAACTCTGGCAATCTGGGAAATCATCCAATTTCATATTAATTAATTTGTAGGAAAGTGTACTTCTGTGTACTGAGAGTAAATAGTTACAAATTACTATTTATGCTCAATATACAGAGATACAAGAGTTACAAAAACAGAGTTACAAAAATGTGAAGCCATGTTGCGTTTAAGACCCGACCAGATCAAACCAGGCATTTTCATTTTCCGAATATTTTGGCAGCATTAAGCCTTTTGGTTTTTGGCAAGAATTTCCTCTGTTTATTCCAGGAAAACTTCCTGGATGTGTAGTGTGGTTTGAATCCCTGCTTCACTGTTCTGTATCAGAATTAGCATCAAATAAATGAATGAATACTTCATTAATAACAGCTAGCTTAGTAACTCACCTTCACCTCTATAACTAGCGGGCAAATTGTAAGCATGAGGACCATGTTGTTGAGGTGAATCACTTCCTGTCTCAGTACTAATAGCTCATTCTGAACACTAGCAGCTCCACAGTAAACAGATGGAGTCATGCGCTTTCAGCTGCCAGCAGATTCTCGACGGCCTGCTCGGCTCACGGCGAGTCTCCAGATTATCAGACTAAAAAAAAACATATTAGGTTTAAAAAAAAAAAAAGTATGATTGTGAGTTTTATATTTCTTCACCTCTTTTAATTGGTAGGGAAAGACAAAGCTGCTTGTACTGTACGTGTGAAATATGCTGTAGCCAAGTAAATTAAGATGTGTGAAAAATATTTATTTTAGAAAAGGAGTAGTGATTAAATTTTTTATATATATATATATATATATATATATATATATATATATATATATATATATATATATATATATATATATATATATATTCCAATCAGGCCAATATTCCAATATGACCATTATTGTGTTGGTCCCCCTTTTGCTCCCCTCATGATCAGAACCAGCATTAACTTCTTCAGCAGTTTGATCAACAGTATCTTGTCTGTTGGATCGGATCACACGGGCCAGCCTTCACTCCCCACGTCCATCAATGAGCCTTGACCGCCCATGATCCTGTCTCCGGTTCACCACTGTTCCTTTCTTGGAGCACTTTTGATAGATACTGACCACTACAGACCAGGAACACCCCACAAGAGCTGCAGTTTTGGAGATGCTCTGACCCAGTGGTCTAGCCATCACAATTTGGCCCTTCATCAACCTCACTCAAATCCTTACCCTTGCCCATTTTTCCTGCTTCTGACACATCAACTTTGAGGACAAAATGTTCACTTGCTGCCTAATATATCCCACCCACTAACAGGTGCCATGATGAGGAGATCATCAGTGTTATTCACTTCACCTCTCACTGCTCAGAATGTTTTGCCTGATACATACATACATATATATATATATATATATATATGTATTGAATGAATGGTTTGTACATTAAAGGAAAACGTTTAGCTTATGATCATGAACCACTACACTACCTGATCTATCATCATTTATTCATCTTAAAATAACCCAGTGTATTCAGGTCAGGATCATGGTGGATCCGGAGATTATTCCAGAACCTGGTTATGTCGCTTGGACCAACCTGACATATTTAAAAAATAAATAAATAAATAATAAAACCAACCAAACAAACAAAAAAATAATAATTATTATATGTGTGATTTTAAAACAATTGAGAATATGGCATGTTTACCTGCTCAGATAGACAAGTCTGAAGAAGACCTTTCTCAGTTATATGGTCACTTTAAAAAGCCATGATAATCACAAGCACTAGACACTTTTACTACTATAGAAATAATAAATATATCAGTGGTATATTAACTACATACACGACATTATATCAAAGCTTTCAGATGTTCTCTCTGTGCAAAATCAGCATCACCTTTATTGCCAAATTACATGTACAAGGAGTTTGTCTTGATGTAACAGAGCAAAGAAACATAAATATAAAGAAACTATAAGGTGTGGAATCTTAGAGAATAAATATATATATATATATACAGACTATATTGCCAAAAGTATTTGCTCACCTGCCTTGACTCGCATATGAACTTAAGTGACATCCCATTCCTAATCCATAGGGTTCAATATGACGTCAGTCCACCCTTTGCAGCTATAACAGCTTCAACTCTTCTGGGAAGGCTGTCCACAAGGTTTAGGAGTGTGTTTATGGGAATTTTTGACCATTCTTCCAGAAGCGCATTTGTGAGATTACACACTGATGTTTGACGAGAAGGCCTGGCTCTCAGTCTCCGCTCTAATTCATCCCAAAGGTGTTCTATCGGGTTGAGGTCAGGACTCTGTGCAGGCCAGTCAAGTTCATCCACACCAGACTCTGTCATCCATGTCTTTATGGACCTTGCTTTGTGCACTGGTGCACAGTCATGTTGGAAGAGGAAGGGGCCAGCTCCAAACTGTTCCCACAAAGTTGGGAGCATGGAATTGTCCAAAATGTCTTGGTATGCTGAAGCATTCAGAGTTCCTTTCACTGGAACTAAGGGGCCAAGCCCAGCTCCTGAAAAACAACCCCACACCATAATCCCCCCTCCACCAAACTTTACACTTGGCACAATGCAGTCAGACAAGTACCGTTCTCCTGGCAACCGCCTTCCATGAAGCTCTCTGCGCACTGTTCTTGAGCTAATCTGAAGGCCACATGAAGTTTGGAGGTCTGTAGGGATTGACCCTGCAGAAAGTTGGTGACCTCTTCGCACTATGCGCCTCAGCATCCGCTGACCCCGCTCCGTCAGTTTACGTGGCCTACCACTTCGTGGCTGAGTTGCTGTCGTTCCCAAACACTTCCACGTTCTTATAATACAGCTGACAGTTGACTGTGGAATATTTAGGAGCGAGGAAATTTCACGACTGGATTTGTTGCACAGGTGGCATCCTATCACAGTTCCACGCTGGAATTCACTGAGCTCCTGAGAGCGACCCATTCTTTCACAAATGTTTGTAAAAACAGTCTGCATGCCTAGGTGCTTGATTTTATACACCTGTGGCCATGGAAGTGATTGGAACACCTGATTCTGATTATTTGGATGGGTGAGCGAATACTTATATATATATATACTATATATATATACTATATGTGTATATATATATATAAATATATATTATATTATATATATATATATATATATATAAATCTAAGGGAAATATAATAGAAATATTAATATATGTATATGGTGCAGGAGGTGCAAAAGTGGACC
This sequence comes from Hemibagrus wyckioides, assembly GCF_019097595.1. NCBI lineage: Eukaryota > Metazoa > Chordata > Actinopteri > Siluriformes > Bagridae > Hemibagrus > Hemibagrus wyckioides. The sequence continues at coordinate 4,905,281 of NC_080722.1, forward strand.
GGTGCAAATGCTCACAGTTTGATGAAAAAAGGTTCAGGTGCAGTATAGCAGTCTGAGTTAATGCAAATAAAACAGCAAAGTAAAGTTTATGTCCATGAAGGCAGATAAGAGACCACGGTAGGTCCTGCTTGTTGTTGATAAAGCCAGATTTAGTCTTCAATATTTATCTAATATTTTGACCAGGCATTGTAGAACTGATACTCAGTGTGCCTAATACTCAAACCATCATAGGAAATTAATCATAACTGCATAGAAAAATGTTCAAAGTGATGATTTACTGTAACAGATTTCTGACTGCCATCTTTTTTTTGGCCATCTTTCTCTGGAGCTGTACAAGAAGTTCTCTGAAGAGACCTCTGCATCTCACTGCACCCGAATGGCCTCTCCATCCTTGGGGGCTTTCAGTCTGGGAGTTGAGTCTGAAACACAGCATGGTTTGCATGATAATTTGGTACTGTGACGCTGTCATGTGGACCAGGGAGTGTAGCATGGTATCAAACCCGAGACTACCTGTAGGAGGTGGTTTAAGGTCAGAACTGTACGCATGAACTGTGCCACTTAATTGCAGAGCAAAGACATGCAATGCACTATATAATTTTTTGTAATGCAGTGGTGCAGACTTCCCCCCCTCAGAGCTCCAGGGTCCCTGGTTCAGTCACGGTATCAGGTGATGGTTCGCATGGAGTCCTGCATGTTCCCTCAATGACATTCCCCAGGGCTTCATCTACTTTATTAATGGTACAAAGTCTATCTCTATGTTTTAATTTTGCAGGTTTCATCTTTGCTTTGAAGTCTAGCTTCTGGTATTTTTTGTGTTGATCCATCCAGAACCAGAGGACGAGAAAGACAAGCTAAATGAGAATCACATGGACTTCAGGACAAAGAGCAACAAAGTCAGATGGAAATTCCACCAGGAGATTCTTCCAGGTGTTTAAAAGCCAAATTCAGATTAATTTAGCTGTAAGGTCTCATTAGCAAGACTAGGACAGTAGATAATAACCAATGTATGATTTATGGCTTGAAGTAACATGTTAGCATGGAAATACTCAGATACTACAAACTATTTAGTCTGTTTGTGCCTGAATTTTGCGGACACTTAGAAACTCTAAGATTTTGTTATTTTACAGTTTTCACCATGTTTTGTACATGATACATATTTCATGCATTTCTGAATCGTGTTTATTTGGACATATCCCTAAGTAACAGGTCTCGAATGAAGACAAAGCATTATTACATATCGATTAATAATTCAGTTGAAATTTTATAGATCTCACTGTAGGTACTGAAAACTGAGAAGGAGGACCAGACGGTCTTTCACCACCAAACACTGACCTTGATGATGGAGAAATATGATGAAGGGCTAAAAGATGAAAGTAAATACACTCAGTATATCTGTGAGTGTATTGGGTGTCAAATATCTGTTTGTTTCATTGTACAGAATGATTTGTCTATAGTTTAATGCAGAGTTTGGCTTTCAAGGTTTTGGTTCAACTGAAATTTGTTTATTATTCATTCATAATTTGATTTATTTATTTGTTTGTTTGTTTATTTATTATTATACTTTTTATTTCTGCAGCCTTAAATTCGTTTGGCTCAGTCTAGCCTGTCTGAGGTACCAGAACAGAGAAGACTCTTGATGCATACTGTACCTTCCTTGTACCCTGAGAGATGGCTGGATCAGTTGAAGAGATGATGCTGGAGGATCAGACAGATGGAGGGAGTGTGATGCAGTGTGGGCTATGATAAATGCTTTGAGGTAAGAGGTCTGTTTTTGGATTTGTAGGCAAGCATCAGTGTTTTAAATCTGATACAGGAAGTCAGTGGAGGGAGCATCGCAATGGGGAAGTGTAGGAGAATTTAAGAAGCTTGAAAAGAAGCCACACAGCTGCATTTTAGATCAGTTATGAAGGTTGAATGATGCCAAGATGCAGAGAAATGGACGAAGTAATGGATGTGTTTTTAAAAGCATGGCTAATTTTGTTCCTCGAACAAACCTATGAAGGCATAGTGTTAATAATATTCAAGAAACAGGAAAAATCAGAACAGAGAATGGAGGCAATGCAGAAGAACTGTAAGGAGACATAGCTCTATGCCATGGAGGACATGAAACAGTCCTACGAAGCTAAGCTGCAGGAGTTAAGGAAGCCATACTGCTGTTCAGCTTCCTCTTATAATCCTGTTTTTCCTCATCTATAGACCACACCCCTGATCATTACTGTTATCTAAATCTAGTAATGCTAAACTGTATCTTGTTTCTTCATTCTTTTTTTGTTTCCTGCATGTAGCAGTTCTGAAATGTTTACCTGGCTTTCAAGTTCATTCCTTTAAGTTCCTTTTCTTACCAGTTAATTGCACTAGGGATTCATTTTTAGTTTAAGATTAGGATGTTTGGAGTGTTTACACTCCAGTGAACATCTCCTCCTCCTCCTCCTCCTCTTCCTGCATCTTCTCTCTTCAGCAACAGGCCGACTTGCTGAAGTCTGAAGAGAGCCAGAAGGAGATGAAGCAGAAGGATGACTCTGAGCTTGAGGAAATCAGCCACAAATATGAACAGCAGCTCCAGGAGGAGGAGGAGGAGACCAGCATGAAGCCTGAATCTGAAAAAACAAAAACAAAACTGTAATTAATAATTAATAATAATCATCTTGTAGTTACAATAATATAATCAGTAATACATTTTAGATAATCCAAATAAACCACAATTTAAAAATTGACAAATTAAAATTTGGTAAAAATTTGTTTGTCTTCTGTCCCAGTGGGAAATCTTCATGCAATACATATACATCTATTGCCAAAGGTTTTGGACACTCCTCCAAATCATTGAATTCAGGTGTTGTTTTTCAAGGCCCCTTAGTTCCAGTGAAAGGAACTCTTAATGCTTCAGCATACCAAGACAATTTGGACACTTTCATGCTTTGGGGATGACCCCTTCCTGTTCCAACATGACCGTACACCAGTGCACAAAGCAAGATCCATAAAGACATAGATGAGCGAGTTTGGTGTAGAGGAACTGCACAGAGTCCTGACCTCAACCCGATAGAACACCTTTGGGATGAATTAGAGCGGAGACTGGGAGCCAGACCTTCTAGTCCAACATCAGTGCCTGACCTCACAAAGGAATCTCTAAAGGAATGGTCAAAAATTCCCATAAACACACTCCCAAACCTTGTGGAAAGCCTTCCCAGAAGAGGTGAAGCTGTTATAGCTGCAAAGGGTGGGCCAAGTTTTGGAATGGCTTTCCAAGTTTTCCAGTTTTAGCAAGTTTAGCAAGTTTTCCAGTTTTGGAATGGCTCAGAGTCTCCGCACTAATTCATCCCAAACATGTTCTATCTGGTTGAGGTCAGGTCTCCGTACAGACCAGTCAAGTTCCTTCACACCAAACTCACTCATCCATGTCTTTATGGACCTTGCTTTGTGTACTGGTGTGCAGTCATGCTGGAACAGGGAGGGGTCATCCCCAAACTGTTCCCACAAAGTTGTCCAAAATGTCTTGGTATACTGAAGCATTAAGAGTTCTTTTCACTGGAATTAAGCCCAACCCCTGAAAAACAACACTTGAATTGAATGGTTTGTAGGGGTGTCCCAAAACGTCTGGCAATATAGTGTGTTTGAAATAAAGGAGTAGAGCAAAAAACAAAATGTGAGAAAAAGACTGATACTAAATACAACATGATGAAAAGGAAATCGAGTGACTGAGGAACGAGATTCGCAAGAAAAAATACAGATAATCAACATTTACACTGTTAAACATTGAAACGTGAGAATTGAGTCAGTTTGAGTCAAATGAGTCATTTGAGCCAGTTAAGTCTTTTAAGTCAGTTGAGTCATTTGAGTCCTTTTGAGATATTTGAGTCTTTGTACTCAACTGAGACCTTACAAGTAACTGGAAGGGTGTCCAAACTTTTGCCTTCTGCTCACTCAACAGTTAATATTATTTTCTAATTTTAATTCTGTTTAATATTGCATTACGTTAGTTGCTTTACGTGTAATAATATACTGTAGATTTAATTGCTTTGTAATTTGTTCTATTATGTAAGGAACCTGATTTTTAAATGGCTGGATATTCTACAGCTACTTTTATTATTAATGCCTAGCTGGTCAGAGGATGGATTTTATTTTAGTTCGAGACCAGTGCGGAGGAGATCAACACCAAGAACAAGGAAAGAACGTTCATGACCTGAAGCAGAAGCTGAGTGTGTAAAGAGCTGTGCACATAGACGGTTTGTTTCACCACAATATGCTTTGTTTATGAATAATAATAATTTATAGGTCATTTCATCTCAGTTCTTTGTAATATACTGGATGTGATGTCGTTATTACGCATATTATTGCTGTTATGGATAATAAGTGCTGCAATTTAACCCTCGGTGCCTTTGTTCTTCATATCTATGTTCCCGCAGGACAGAAATATAAACATTCAGGTGGAAAGGACGACCTCTAGAACTGCTCACGCTTCATCCAGCAGCCGAAGATGCTGAAAGACACCATCTTAAAGCACATAAAGCACAACAAATGCTTACATTCAGGAAGCTAAAGTCATGCAGGAGTGCAGTAGAGGAATGAGGATCTGCAGAGGAAGCCAGGGCATGGTGGTTGAAGCTCAGCTAATGCCTTGTTCTGAGGTCCTGATTCAAGACTTGTAAGCTTGGGCTGTTTTAAAACATTATAAATCCACTTTTACATATTTTTTTGATTAAAGAAGCACCATTCCTAGACACTCACAATAAGAAGAGTGTCAGATGCATCAACAGAAAAAAGACATATTATACTAAATTTTATTTCTTTATTTAAATTTGAAATTTGACGTTATTTATTTATTTATTTATTTATTTATTTATTTATTGAAATGTTTAACAGTTATTTTTTTAAAAATCTCCATAGAGGTACATTATTTTAGACAAAGCTCCCAACATTCCCCAGACTCCTTTTTATGTTCTTTGGCAATATTTAATCTGCCAGTTTTGTGCTGAAGAGCAAGCAGACTTTTTTTTTCTTTTATGCCACCCATAGAGTTTGACTTTATGCAATATCCTTCTCGCGGTCTGAGCTGTCACAGAAACTTTGAGCCCCTGTGTCAAGGCTGAAGCTCTTTTTTGCATATTTCTGAGTGAAAATCATAGCAGAGTACTCTGAGGTGAAAATATAGCTTTCTTATTTTTCAAAAACTCACCCCTAGAGTCAAAAAAACATATTAGCAGCATATCCAGTGGAGACACAGCACCTGAAAAAGCCAAAATATGTAGAAATGACGGCAGTGAATTCATTACTGTCCATCCAGCACAATATCAGTGAGGTCGAAAGTAAAGAAAACAAAAAAAGTATTACTTCTAATCGACAGTTTCTTCTTTTCCAGAGAAGGGGAAATCATTACAAAGCTGTAGAAAATTTTCCAGATCAGGTTTGCTCGTGTGCTGAAAATGCTTAGTATGATCATTTTAATTCTTAACGAGAAAATTTGTAAAGGAGGGCATTCATATGCCGAGGTTCCACTGTATGTAACATTTCCTTTTACATGTCATCTAGATCTATATGAAAAAAATGTCTTTAGACATTGTTTATTTTTGTGTTTATTTGAACTTGACAGTGTAATCCATATATAACAATGAGTAAAAAAAAATTATTTGTTTTCTTTATGTATGAATTTCCAAGAGCACAACCAGGATACGAAAGTTTTTCCGAATTTACAGGAATTTATTTTTAGCCTTATCACTACATACAGTAAGGCAGGATCATATGCGTGTTATAAGTTCTATTACAAAAGTGATGTTAAAATACCAGGAAGTGGCTTTGATAGCTTTTCCATGTCTGGCTGCCTGTAAGCAGAAAACACAGGGGCTTTTGTTTCTCCTGCTTATAAGAAAAACAGAAATGAGCTCCTGACAGAGAAACAAAGCCCAAACCAGCTGGATAATCAGAGTGGAATCTTATTTTCTATTGAGTGCAAGGACAAATTCCACATATGAATACTTTCCCACGGTGCATATTTCATTCATGATTACTACAGCACGATTGAGGATCAGGCATTACATTTTTTTTTGTTTTGTTTTGTTTTCTGCGGTCAGACATCCAATTCCAATTCCCAGAGTCAGTGCTGTGTAAACAGAATTGTAAACTCAGTCTCTTGTCGCTCAGGCTGTGCACAAGCACCGAGCGTATCCGGTGTTACCGGCAAATGTTGACAACCTGATTCCGAGTCCAATTATGCTGTTCATGAGTGTTGTGTATTATTGCTCACGTTTTTTTTTTTCTCTTTGATAGTTCTCATTTTACTTTTGATGCTGCGTGAAAAGCCAGCTGGGTTAAGGGGTGGCACACAGAAGCCTTGCTATTTCTGTGGGGATGTGGTAGCTTAGTGGTTAAGGTGCTGGCCTACTGGTTGGATTCCACTGCTGGGCCCTTGAGCCATTAACCTTCAGTTGTAAAAAATGAGATAAATTCTAAGTTAATCTGAATAAGGGTGTCTGCCAAATTTAAGTACCATAGTGCTACATGTTAGTCTGCTTGTATTTGTGTGCTCCTTTTTCACCATTGTTTTTTGCTCTTCTGTCTCTGGCCTTTGGCAAATATCATTAAACAGGTGACACGACGTGAGCAATGGGATGGTAAGAATCCAATTGAAAGAGGTGGAGCTATAAAGAAGCACATTGAAGCTCATGTGACAAGCTTGCTTTTAGTCTGATGTTTGATTGGTTGGTTGGGCAGTTGGTTGGCTGGTCGGTCGGTCGGTTGGATGCTTGGTTGGTTGATTTGTTGGTTGGTTGGTTGATTGGTTGGTTGCTTTCTTGGTTGGTTGGACTGTTGGTTGGTTAGTCCGTTGGTTGACTGGTTGGTTGCTACACCTCCCTTCTGCCCTTACGCTAGCACCCTTGGTGTGAGAACCTATAAGTACATTCAACACTCTAGGTTTGAGGTATTTCTTGTTAGCTTAGTCTAGTATTGTTAGCTCATTTTTCTTTTACACTTAGCTTAACTATATTAAATAGAGCCTAATGTAGGACACTTTTGATATGATTGTTTCTTTAGCACTGTCCATGTTCTCTCTCCTACAGTATAAGGGACTAATTTTTCTGTTAATGTCTATGAAAGAAGAGCCAGTCCTGCTGTTGTGTACTGGGAATAAAATCTAGACCCAGCCTCCTATCCTACTCACTATAATCATTCCATCTTTAATTGTTATCATTCTTGTACTCTTTTTCCGTGGGAACAGAAGAAAAGTAGGATCTTGTTCAGGAGTGATTGACAAAGACAGCGTGAGAGTGATAAACATCAGCTCGGAGGCAACGGCGTTAGGGCCGAAACCTACCTTATCTCACACGCTTTGAGCTACACAGGAGTAGATTTCACAAGTCACTTCATTCAGAAAAGTGTCAACACAACACAAGTTGCATTCTGAGTCATTTCTGTTGGGGTACTGAGGCTAATTTCTACTCGTCAACACCTGTCATGGCAGCAGACCCAGGAGTTTGAGGAGACTCCTATAGAGCTTCTTTATTTATATATGTACATATTACGTCTTCATTGGTACCCTTTAAGAAATTGTGTTTTCTTATTTCTGACAATCAGTGAAAAAAATAGTAATGAAAGTCACTGTAGTGTCTTGTCACCATCTTTGCTTATAATTTCTGTATAATTTGTCCTAAAAAATAGACACACTAGCTTTAGATTCAGTGTATCGAATGATACCCAAGTTTACTATGTCAGTCATGTTGAATTGTGGGTTAAAATGTTGTATTTTACAAACACATTTGATTTTAATGTATTGTTATTTGTCTTGATCTACATTTACTGCATTTGGCAGATGTTTTTTCAGAGTCACTTCCATTAAAAAATACCTGAAATTTGGGATGTAAGGATGTGTATTTAATGTTTAAGGCACAGTGTTACATGCCAGAAATGTAAGTTTAAGTATCATAGCACTAAGGGGTATTCTGCTTGTATTTGTGTGCTCCATTAACCAGGTGGCATGACATGACCAATGTGAAGGTAAGAACCCAACTGAAAGAGGTGGAGCTGTAAGTTTAAAAGCAGCACACTGAAGCCCTTGTGACAGGGTTGCTGTTAATCTGATGTTTGGTTGATTGGTTGGTTGGTTGTTTGGTTGGTCATTTGGTTGTTATATGTTCTCCCTTCTGCCCTTATGCTAGCACCCTTGGTGTGAGAACCAGTAAGTACAGTAGGTGTCAGCATGGTGTTCCATGAACAACCTCAATTCCACAAACCTCAATGCCACAAAGACCAAAAAGCTCTTATGGACTTCCAAAAATCTAACAGCAGCAGACACTCCCCTATTTAAATCAACGAGTCTGAAGTAGAGCGTGTCTCCAGCTTTAAGTTCCTGGGTGTCCACATCTCTGAGGATCTGTCTTGGCATCAGAACACCTTAACTCTGGTCAGGAAGGCACAACAGTGTTTTTACTTCCTGAGAAGGCTAAGAAAAGTTCACCTATCCCCCAAGATCCTGACCAATTTTTACTGCTGTATTATTGAGAGCATCGACTGAGAGCTCCATCACAGAGTGGTATGGCAGCTCCACAATCTCTCCAAAGGGTTGTAAAAACTGCCCAATGCATCAACAGCTTTACATTGTAGTCTGCACTTATGCTTTGTTTGTGGATATATATACGCTGGAACCTCAGCATTCAAATGCCCTCCCTTATGAATTTTCACTTTAAGAATTAAAATTTTGCAAGAAAATTGCATTGGCATACGAAGCATTTTCGCCATACAAAAAAAAAACGAAGTTGGGCAAACATCTGGGAGCCGTTTAAAACTTCTTTGTGGTCAGTGGAAAGCCAAGCAAAGCCAACTGAAAGCCATTTCAAAAGAGTCAGCCCACAATACCAACGTTGCCTTTGGCATGCATTCAAAAGCTATGTGATTTTTCAAGCATTTTTTGTTGACAGATTGTTGGGAGCCCAAGCTTGGTGGCACGACTTCCTGTGAGGACCCTTGACCCTTGAAAATTGGTAATATTTGTGGGTGACTGAAACAGATTATGTGCATTTATATTATTTTTTATGCAAAATTTGTATAGCAATACTAATTTTCACCTTAAAAACTTGCCACCAATACTAATTAAATTCGTATGCCGAGGTTCCACTGTATTACACTTACATTGATTATTTGATCTAAAACAAGATGGTGGTTGTGGAGTATTTAGAAACTAGAACCTGTCATTGCTCCCTCCTGCACCAGTGGAATATTGCTTGCATTTGTTTAGTGTAATAATAACTCTATAAGACTAAAAAGGAATCACACAACACTTAAAAAAATGCAACCAAATCCATGGGACATCAGCTTAAATCTGTCTCATAGCATTATCTTTTTAACTGACAGTCACTCAGAGGAGGTAGTTAACATTTTAATGAAATGTAATTCATATGGAGTTGGGCATGAGGAAGGTGAAGTATGGTGAAGTTCTGCCGCATGACAGAGTATCAGATGTTAATCAAAAGAGATCGAGCTCAGGACACAGCCTATTAAACTTTCATATTATTGTGAAATATATTCTGTTAGTGTTAAAGTTTATATTAAATATTAAAATATTAAACTTTACAGCGAGTATCTATTACATAATGCATCACACAGTGACAAGAATTCATTTAGGATTCTCAGCTAAAAATTCGGCCTTGTAAATAATAATATTATTATTATTATTATTTTTTGGGAATCAATCATGAAACACTGCAACACTGCTATTTATTTATTTATTTATTTATTTATTTATTTATTTATCTATCTATCTATCTATCTATCTATCTATCTATCTATCTATCTATCTATCTATCTATCTATCTATCTATTTATTTTCTGCCCTAAAATTGATTGTGCAGTCCAAACCAAAAGGCCTAGACACTTGAAACTTTGATAATACAATGTATTGGCACCCTAAAATGGCCATATGGTGGCGCTACAGTATTCAGAAAAACAAAAACAAAAAAATCATACAAAAATGGCTGTAACTTTTAAACCATTTGTTACACAACCAAGTGTCTCATATTGGGCAGAATCCTTGGATTAAGATGAACAAAAGGTGATTACGTTTCTGCCGTGAATAATTTTCAGCCAGTTTGAATTATTAATTTTTTCCAAGCTCCTCCCTGACTATTTCATCAAACTTTGCTTAAATCATCATCACAAAATAAGAAGCCAAGCTATTTAGTGAATTTGTGATGGACCAAATAGTTCACGTATAATGCGTCAATTATTATGACAGGGAGCACACCAAAAGGAAAGTGAGGTTATACTGCATCTCCGCAACCCTTTGTATACTGACACCAAACTTGGTGCTTCTTATAATATCCATGAGCTTAGGGAAGAGTTTCCACACACATGACATGCTGGTCATGAGATATGATATATATTGATCATAATTTCTGTATCATTTCTTCTAAATCAATATACATGATATTCTTCGATTTGGTGATGAGAGTCAAATGATGCCCAATTTTACTACATCAGCTATTTCAAATTGTGGGTTAATATGCCATATTTTTGATGTAATGTTACAAAACATCATGTTATTGTTTTGCTCCATCTTGTTTTTTGTCTTGTTCTACATTCACAGCATTTGGCAGATGTCCTTATTTAGAGTGACTTCCATTTATCTCAAAATACCTGAAAATTGTTTCTCATAGCTATGATGATGATGATGATGATGATGATGATGATAATGTAGGAGGGATGTAAGGATGTGTGCATAATGCTTTAGGCACAGTGTTGAATTCATGCCCAAAGCCAATGTGACACGATCCTGCTCATTAGTCATGTGCGTGATGAGTGACAGAATCTCCCTCTCTCTCTCTCTCTCTCTCTCTCTGCTTCTTATCCTTGCTTTTTCTTCTCTTGACACCTCACACATCACATCGCAATCTCTGAGCCCTTTTCACTTGGAGCATCCTCTCGAGCGAATGCTCCCTCTTCCACCATGACATTCGTTATCTTATTGCTTCTAGTTTTTCCTCATTTCAGTTTTTTTGTTGCAATTTATTCTTCTCTTTGCAGACAAATTGCCATCTGTTGTCGCAACGGAATGCACGGAAACTAAACCGTAAATGAGTTCGGAATTTACATACAATATTTTCATTTTCAAAAAAACATTTAAATTTACCCGGTGTTTCTGTCTTGTTAGTCAAAGCATGGCTTCTTCTTTTTATAGCTCCGCTAAGACAATCCTGAGATTCCCTTTCTAGCTTTAAACATAATTGGATGTCACCCAGATCATGACACCAGAAATGACCCAAGTTCACGCACTTGTTAGCGCATGTGGTCTTTCCACCGAATCGTTTTCAATTCTCATCACCAGCCAATCAGCGCCATTGCAAAGATTGCTACTTAGCTTCTTTCTTTCTTTTTCAATCAGCTTCTTATGGGTTTTTATCTTTCTGAAGGAACCTCATCTGACTGGGAAATACTTTACTGTTAAATCTGCATACAACATTACAAGGTTTCCTTAGAGTGGGGATTTCTAATGGATAGCTCACCCTCATACGATTTACAAATTTGTTTATCTCTTTTTCCCAGAGGCCAAAAAATTAAATTCTCCTGTTCAGCAGTCTTGAAAGTCATGTTCCACTCCACAGTGGTGGTTAATGTGAAGCTCATATGAAAGTAGACACTCAGAACGTGTAGTGTTTCATTCAGTTTTTCTGAATTTACCTAGCCTACTAGGGGTGACATATATTCATAGAAAAATTTATTTCACAGTGCTGATGATCCCTCAAATTTGATTGGTCAGAAGGCTCATATATTATTTCTTTAGCAATAGCTCCTTAACAGGGATTTGCCCAGTGGACAATCCACATGAACAGATTGAAAATGTGTGTAAGCATTTGAACGTTTTCTGTAAGGAGTTTTTTTTTTTTCCTGTAACTTGATAAGCTACATATTTATTTATTGATTTATTTTGTAAATTTCAAATTTAAATTTTGAACTTAATGAACTTCATTTTATTTTATTAAATGTTATTTCTTTATGAATTATTATTTATTAATTAACTTATTTATTTCTTATTACTTATTTATTTAATTATTTTGTACATTATAAATTTAAATATTGAACTTAATAAACTTTATTTTTTAAAATGTTAAAATGTTTGTTTATTAATTATTTTTATAAAAGTTTTTGGTTGTTGTTTTTTTTTTGGGGGGGGTGTTCTTTTTCTTTTCATATTTCTGTCTTTATCTAGCCTACTAGGGGGAAATATATTCATAGAAATATAAAAATAGTATACAAAATAAAAAAATAAAAATACAAAAAGCCATTTCTCTGAGATGCCACAAGTGCTTGTTTGTCTAAAAAGCAGCTAAAATTTGATCTTCAACCAGTAAAATTCTGTGTGAGGTTATCCAACACATGTCTAAAACACACTGAAAGCCAACAGAGTTTTGACTCATTTTATAACAGACTTGCGGCTATAAAACAATTAAGTTGTTTATACTGATTGAAAATATCCTATAAGTCCATTTCCTTTCCACTGGCAAAATAAAATGATAATGAAAGGGTTAAAATATTATTGTGAGTCTCATTCACACAGGCCACGTTTTATATTTCGAGTTTAGTTCGGTTCTCTGTCCATCTACTGCGCCTCAGCAACAAAGTGATTCTGACTCACGGGAACAAAGGAAGGCAAGAAAATGAACATGAAAATATGCAGAAACGTTGATTGAATATGGATTTTCAAGCATGTGAGAGGAAACCGAAACAATACAGACTTCTGGACTGAAAATGATGGTTCTCTTTATGAAGATGGATTCAGCTCTTTCCGGCAGTAAGTAAGGAATAACACACTTCAGGTCATGGCACTACAGGAAAATAACACAATTCAGGATAATAAAGGAGACGTCTCATTGTGTCGGACCACACACACATCACACCCACCAGGGGATTATTTCCTCTGTGTTTGTGCTGTATTTTATTTCTTACATATTATTCGAAGCTGGATGTGAACATTCTGGAAATACACGGCTTAACACCTTTTTTTTTTTTGCTTTCCATATGCACTTCATTCACACTCTGCGTTGTTGTTAATTGACTTTTTCACAGAGCTCTTTTTGCATTAATGATGGAAAAATAGCAAAGCTGGCAGATGCGGTTTATAGAAAAAAAAAAGTACAGTTTAGAAAGTACAGTAACCCAGCCAACAACTATAGCTAAGGGGCTTTGCTTTATGCTTTAGATAAAATATCTATTCTACTCTGCACAGAAACCTCTGTGGTGATCTATAGACCCGTTACTAAAGATGATTTTAAGTAAGTCAGTAAGTAATAAATAAATAAATAAATAAATAAATAAATAAATAAATAAATAAATAAATAAATAAATAAATAAATAAAGTAATTAATTAAACAGGTTTTGCTGTGGAATATTTCTATGTAGAATTTTTGTCGCAAAGGGTCATGTTAATGCACTTGTTCTTTTACGTTATTGTTTCTATAGCAACAGATCATTCACAGGGATACGTACAATGGACAGATTAGAAATGTGTGGACATTTAAACATTTTCTGTAAGTAGATATTTTTTCCCTTGTAACATAACATAATAAACTGCATATTTATTTATTTATTTATTTATTTATTTATTTATTTGTTTGTTTGTTTGTTTGTTTGTTTGTTTTTTATTTACATTTTGAACTGAATAAACTTTATTTTATTAAATGTTATTTGTTAATTATTTTTCTTTTTTATTATTATTTTTATAATAGCTTTTTTGTGAGTTTTGGTGGGATTTTTGTGGGTTTTGTTGTTCATTTATTATTATTATTATTATTATTATTATTATTATTATTATTATTATTATTATTATTATTATTATTATTATTATTGTTAACTTAAATTCAGAACAAGAAACAGCAGTGAGGGAATAACTCTTTATAACTGCTACAACATAAGTGACAATAAGAATAACACAAACTTTAATATATCCATAAATAGATTTAAAAAAAAAAATAGATGATGTGAATCTTTATAAATTAAAATGATGGATCATCAACTTTGGTGTAATAATGGGAACTCTACTTCATTACTTCATCGACTGTCTCATTGAATTATTTTTCCCATAACAGCGCATGCAATGTAAATTTCTTCACAAAATAAATGATCATTATGTTTTTATCCAGATGTAGCCGCAGTATATATAAACTGCTCGTACACAAACCCATCATACAACACAGCCATTTTGTGCATAGACTCAAGACCTAACCATTTCACCCTTTTTTTTCAATTACTTTTTCCCCTCTGTTCAGAGTAAATCCTTAAAAGCCGAGTTCTACCGTCTTCTTAGAGTTGTTGCTTAGTGACTTTGCGTTAACGCACATCTATTTCCAGTCAATGTAGGCGCCGCTACAGCCGCTGATACTTTCATTATGAGTCATTATTAACACAGAGCTGGAACATGGAGTCAATTCTGAAACTGAAGGAAAATTATATTTTTCAACAAGCCTCAGGCAATTTGTCTGTTGTCATTTGTTGTTCACTAGATACAGCAGCTACAGACAGCCTACTGCTGACTAAATAATAATAATAATAATAATAATAATAATAATAATAATAATAATAATAATAATAATAATGAAAGTATATTTAGTAGTTAAGAATTCTTCTAGTTGCTTGCGCATAAGTTTTGTTTTCTTCTGTTTTCTGTTCCCATCATTGCTTGTTGCCCATCTGTGTTCACCTGTTCTATGTTTAGTCCTTAATTAGTTTGTCCACATACTGTATATCCTGCTTTTTCTGTGTTTTTTGTAAATCTTATATTACATTCACATTCATTACAATCAAGATGTATAAATTTAGGGTTTTAATATTTAAATATTTTACAATGTCCGGAATGAATGCGTGATGTTGTTTTGCCAGTGTAGTGGGAAGGGTGACTGATTGATTGATTGATTGATTGATTGATTGATTGATTGATTGATTTATTTGTCTGTTTGTTTGTTTTTGTTTTTGAAAGTCAGAATGTGTGATGTTACTTTGCTATTGCAGTGGGAGGGGAGGTTTGTTTGTTTGTTTGTTTGTTTGTTTTTGAAAGTCAGAAGGTATTTGGAAAGGGTGTCTGCTTTTTGTGTTAGTATTCATTCATCAATTATTATTTTTCCCATCTTGTAAAAGAAATTAATAAATCAAGCCAGATTTTTGAGTTTCTTTTCTAGCCCCATCTGTAACCACATGTCCCCTAGTTTGGGACTAGAGGTCCCTCTTCTAGTTGTGTATGTAGTATTACCTGGTTTTGAGCCTTGCCTGTTTTCATATGATTTGGATTATCAAAGGAGCATGATGAAGAAAGAAGGATGATAAAGTAGACAGACGATGGATGATGAAGGAGAAGAAGGAGAAAGAAGACGGATGATGAAGGAGAGAATGAAAATGAAGAAGATTGGTGAAGGAGAGGATGAAGATGAAGAAGGATGAAGAAGAAGAAGAAGGATGAGTAAGAAGAAAGATGAAGAAGGAGAAGAAAAGAAAGAAGAATAAAGATAATGGATGGTGAAAGAGAGGATGAAGATGAAGGATGATGAGAAAGAAAAAAAGATGGATGATGAAGGAGAAGAAGAAGAAAGAAGATGGATGATGAAGGAGAGAATGATGATGAAGAAGAGAATGAAGATGAAGAAGGATAATGAGGAAGAAGACAGATAAAGAAGGATGAAGGGAAAGAAGAATAAGGAACAAGAAGTAAGATGAAGGAAGAGGAAGAAGAAGAAGGATAATGGTGAAGGATGACGGTGAAGGGAAAAAAAAGGATGATTCCATTTCCTCATCTTGGAGATTCAATGGACAACTAAGTGATTCTTTTAATTGTTGTCATGGTTTTATTAAATCTATAAAATTTCTGAAGAACCCTAGTTTTAAAATCTCTGAGATTATTTTTATTTTAAACCTTTAACCATTTAGATCTTCATTTCTGCACCCAACATCCACAGAGCAGTGTCATTCTTCTGACACAAAGCAACCAAGATGGCGGCGCGGATGTCTTCCTAAGTGTTGAGCTCTCTTGTGACTTTGTTACTCTTGCTTGTTTGTATTGTTTTTGTCACCCTATCCCACTCAGACAGTTTCACCAGGGATGAACTGCTGAACATTCCTCAGAGCATACCTAATCATTTTTCACCAGCGTTTAACTATTCAGACATTTTGTTGGACATCTTAGTCGGAGGTGCAGCGGTACTTTACAAGCGCTTGAGGACATGCAAATGAGGAAAATGACCTGGGGCGCTTGTGAAATTCCGTCAACTTGCTTTAGAACTCCGCTGCCGAATATCCATCTGGCGAAAGTCCACTGTCTCTAACAAAACGGATGAACTGCTTCTCAATGCACAAACAAATAAGGACTTTTCTAACTCCACTGCTCTGTTTTTCATGGAAACTTGGCTGCATAAAGCCATTCCAGACAGCGTGTTACATCTGCCGGGTTTCCGGCTGTTCAGAGCGGATCACGATGCTGAATCATCAGGGAAAACAAGAGACAATGGGACTTGCATTTACATAAATGAGAATTAGTGTACAGATGTAACAACATTGAAGAAGGCATGCTGTCCTTCTAGTAGTTTTCCTTGTCCATTCTGAGGGGCATTTAAGAGTGCGTCAACACCACACTACAACAGCTTGCTGATCACATCCCAGACTCACAGCAACAACACAGACTCTCTCATTATCATTATTGGGGCCTTTAATAAAGCTAACCTCACCCATGAACTTCCTAAACAGACAGCATGTCTCATGTCCCACCAGAGATACAAATAGTGGACCACTGTTACTGCACTGTAAAGGAGGCATATTGCTTCGTCCCCCATCCCACATGCAGCCATATGACTCTCTGATCATTGCAAGGGTTCATCTTCTTCCAATGTGCAGGCAGAAACTTAAAACAGCTAAGTCTGTCCAAAAATCTGTAAAAAGATGGTCCAACGATGCAGAGTGGGAATTACAAATCTGCTTTGATTGCACTGATTGGAATGTTTTCGAACTACAGATTTGGATGAGTCACGATAGCTTCATCATGTCAGAGAGGATGCATATAGAAATCGGGACAATATCTTGTATAATCAGCCCAAAACACACTGAATGAGGAGATCAGAATGGCTAAAAGAAGCTACTCTGAAAAGTTGAAAAGAAACTTCCTGTGTCAAGAGCTCTGAAGAACCCTGATGTTCACCTCACACACATATCAACACCTCCTGCAATCCCCCTTAACCCTCCTCCTGCCACATAGCCTGCTCTTCAAGAAACAGAAGACAAAGAAAGCATCTGGTCCAGATGGAGTATCATCTGTCTGAAAGTGTGGGATGACCTGCTGGCCCCCAGCTTCACACCAATCTTAAACAGATCACTTGAGCAGTATGAAGTCCCCCACTGATTGAAAGGCACCACCATAATTCTGGTGCACCACAACCCAAAATCAAAATTATAGACATGTCCTGCTCATGTCAGTGGTCATAAAGTCGTTCAGTGGCTTTGGCCCACCTGAAAGAATTCACTAGACCCCTGTTGGACAGCATTCAGATTGCCTATCCAGCAAACAGGTCTATGGATGATGGAGGTGATAGTGCACTTTGAGAGGAATCCCCCAGGTCTACCCCCTCTCACTCTCCTGGACAGCCCAGTTGAGTTATTCAGATTACCCTGACATCTCTCAGGATCAGAAGTGACACACATTGACTCTATTGCTAAGAATGGTCAGCAGAGGTTCTTCTTCCTTTGCCAGCTGAGGAAGTTCAACCTGGCACAAGAAGCTGCTAAGAAAGTTTTACTCAGCTATCACTGAGTCTGCTACAGATCACTAAGCACCGGGACAACCAGGCACAAGAACAGTTCCCCCCAGGCCATTCATCTGTTAAAAAATTAATCTGCTTCTAGACTCTTCCCAATGAAATGTTTAAAATATCTCATGGGTACATAATCTAATGGCGGCACAACAGCAATACTGTAATGAGGTTCAATGTACAATGTACACATTTTATCTCAGCTCAGTACTGAACACACCACCACATACCTTGCTCCTTTAGTATCCCACCTGAGTTACACCTATTTATATAAATAGGGCAGTGGTAGCTCAATCATTTAAGACTCTGGGTTGTTTATCAGAAGATTGAGATTCAAGCCAATGTAACTACAAGTTGCCACCATTGGGCCCTTGAGCAAGGCTCCCAACTCCCCCTGCTACAGGGACGCTGCCTCATGGCTGACCCTGTACTCTGACCCCAGCCCTCCAAGGATGGGATATACAAAGAAATAGTTTCACTGTGTAGTAATGTCTATGTGACAAATAAAGGCAACTTAATTTTTACCCTATTTATATTTAATGTTAATGTTCTGTGTCTTTCTCCAGGACTATAAAAATCCTTCATACTGTATGTGTGAGAATACATGGCAAATAAAGCACATTCATATTTATATTCACATGAACCAACATTTAGAAGAGAACCAGATGAAATAGATGGAGGCATTATAAGACAGACCAGTGAAATGGGTGTCCACTTTGTGCTATGACAGCCTCGCTGTAGGGCAACATTTGCCAGAATGACAACATAATTTGGATGGGAAAGACAGGTGCATTTTCCAGCCTGCAGGGGAAGACTGACAGAGATAATCAGTGATAATCAGAGATAAATGGTTTCTTTCAACAGGAGCATACTTACACAGCTTCTCTGAATCAGCCAGTCAATATCAGTGTGCTGGCAAGTCCCCAGTAATGGTGGCCAAACTGAACACACACACTTACACACTTCCAGAAGTGATAATGGAGATGGGGGAAATGGCAAGTGGTGATGAAAGGTGTTAGCCAATTTTGTTGAATTTAGCTATCCAACTCTGAGATTTAAAGGTGAATTATGCAAATATCTAGTTTATCAGCAGCACAAAATATTGAATAGAAAATATTTAAATGAGAGAAAGTTTTAGAACTCACCTAAACCTAGCATTTTTTTTTAACCTTAGCATTACTGTGAATTCTTGGCTTTGATTAGCCAAAAGGTGTTCATATAATTTATTTTAGATTAATTTGATTATTCTATTATATTGTTTCTATAGTAACAACTTCTTTACAATGACCTTTATGATGAATAACTTATTGTATAAATTAAGTAAATTAGTAATGTGTTGTTGTTGTTGTTGTTGTTGTTATTATTATTATTATTATTATTATTATTATTATTATTGTGTGTGTGTGTGTGTCATTTTTTATTTCAAAGAAAAAAGTGTATTTGTTGCTATGTTCAATCTTGCCAAGTAGATATTTATATAATATTTATAATTTATAGGCACTTATTTTTTGTTTTTTATTAGTTTTTATTTATTAACTAGATTGATAGTTGAACCCGTATCAAGAAGCATTTATTGATTGAGACCTCAAAAGACTTGCGTGAGTCGTTCTGGGTAAGAGCGTCTGCCAAATACTGTAAATGTAAATGAATGGAAGCTCTTTCAGGGTCAACACTTTCAGGTAAAGATGTTCTGTTAAGTCTGAAAGTCTTTACAACAAAGGATATTGTAATAAACTGCATTTATATATACATATATATATATATATATATATATATATATATATATATATATATATATATATATATATATATATATATATATATATATATAACATTCACAACATGAAATGTAACAATAGATGTATAAAAAGATTTTCTTACTAAAGCTTTATCAAATAAAAGATTTCTGTCTTTGTCAAGGTGCTTTGGTAGAAGAGGGAAAAAACACTGGGTATGTGCTGCTACTGGAAAATAACCAGGCAAATAAGAAGAACTACACTTTATCACACATCACTGCATCATTGATACTTTTCTGATAAACACACTGATTGTTTTATTCCTACTGAGTTGCTAAACTAAATCTAATAGCTTTACTTAAAAGTGATCAATTCTACTGTAATTGTATCTTTTATTTATTTATTTATTTATTTATTTATTTATTCATTCATTCATTCATTCATTCATTCATTCATTCATTTATTTATTTATTTATTTATTTATTTATTTATTTATTTATTTATTTATTTATTTATTCATTCTATAGTTCATATTTTGGATTATCTCATTGCATTTAATTAATTATAATTTATATAACTCTATCTAACTCTATGTAACTTCAGAAAATGACCAAAGTTCATCATACTATTGTATAAATAACTCCAGATTTATTCAGACTCTTCATTAAAGAATCGAGGCTTATCAAACGTCTCCATAAATCAAGCAAATGAACTTTTTAGCAACATGTTAATTGGTTTATAAAAAAAACCCCTCATATCCATGACGAATGACACATTTCTTTGTACGAGTCGTCTCTCCCACTCACCATGAACTGGTGTTATCACATCTGGTGTTATGCATCCAACTGCACTTCCTTTAAATAATATTTGTTCTGTTTCTGTTCCTGGAACATCACAACCTCCTTCTGTCAAATACATTCTTAATGAAGGGAAAGAAAGAAAGAAAGAAAGAAAGAAAGAAAGAAAGAAAGAAAGAAAGAAAGAAAGAAAGAAAGAAAGAAAGAAAGAAAGAAAGAGTAACACAGGAAAGAGAGAGAGAGAGAGAGAGAAAGAATAAAAGTGATAGTAACAAAGAGAAGGAAAGAAAGACAGCAAGAAAGATTGGAAAATAGATTAATGAAGGAAAGAAAGAAAAAAGTATAGAAGGAAAAAGTGAGAGAGAAAGAAACAAAAATAAGTAAAGTAAGAGAAAAAGAAAGACTAATGGAAAGAGAGAGAAAAGAAAGAATGAAATAAAAAAAATAAAAAAAAGGAAAGAGTAATAAATGAAAGGTATAGAAAATAAAAGAGTAACAAAGAAAAGAAAGGAAAAAAATAATTAGAAATAAAGAGAAAATTTCGAGTATTTTGCCAAAAAAAAATAAACCCCGCTCTGTTTGGAGACTTCTTCTTCTTTTTACTGCCTTTTTTAACATCCGGGTCACTGTTTTTGTTTTGTTTTTTTTTTTTGTTTTTTTTGTGGTCAATCAGGTTATAAATTTGCATTGAATTGATCATTAAAATAATAAATAATAATAATCAAGAACAAAGAAACAAAAGTATAAACTATAATATACTCTGAATGAAATATACACTGAAAACCCTAATAAGTTGATTGAGTAAACTCGTTCCCTCAATTCAACTGAGTAATGGAATCTTCTAAAACTTGCATATTTCAGTTTATTTAACTTAGCGATTATGTAGACTATACTTAAATTGTTCAGGTCACCAAACTTATTCAATGTACTTAAACGATTATGTTCACTTAACTTGGCATTAATTTCAAGTCTACTTATATATTTAAGTTAACTCAACATGGAAATTTAACTGAAACTGTTCAGTGAAGTTCTAATTTTTGACTGCAAGCTTTGTGCACACCGAACTGAAATAAAACAATGAACAGCATATTTAATTTTCTTTATTGACAAAATGTCACAATATTAATAAAAATACAGTACACACTATACTGACATGGAAATAGGTCACAGCCACACTAACATTTGACCGTTTATGCCTTGTGCAAACATAGCAAACTATAATAAAAACTCAACATATGTAGTGTCTTTCACCAAAATTTCACAATATTACATTACAGACTATACTGTAATGGAAATATTATTAGTCACAACCACACTACAGAGGTGTAACAGGGGGGAAATGCCTGTGGGAGGTCATGCATTTTGTCCATCACCACTTGGCCTTCAAGAATTATTCCAATCGAAGAAGTCAAATGCAAGGAGTTGGGGGGCTGAAGATCAGTGTCCTCAAAATAAGATCCCCACTGGCACATCCAGGGTAGTGTTGTGATGATCAGACACCTAGTGAAAAAACAGGTATAAATAGAGTATTATGATCAGGAATCAAAGGTTTATCATCAATGCATGTTTATCAGAATGTGCATTAAGTTTATTAAGAAAAAGATTAATCACTAACCCTAATCTAAAATTATATTGACATGCATACATTTGAGTTTATGTAAATGTACATGCTTCCTGTAAAGAATTTTGTATACACTTTTTAAAGTATGCAGTATAAATGACGTTTATTATTTTGAAGACTTGTACAAAAAAGTTGGCCACATTCCGGCAGACCACCTCCTGTATTCAATGTACGAAGAAAGCGTAACACCTCTCGCAGTTCAAAACATTTATGTTACATCGGAGATCACACATCACATCACCTGGACCTTTTCTTTAATTAATGGCGACACTGACAACGTTTGCCCGGGAAATAATAACCCACATGGTGTAACGTTAAGCAGTAGATGTCATGTATCTCGCACAGAAAAACGATTAGGCGACTTCATCAAATATGTATATCTCATAGGTAAAATAAGAAACAACTTGACCGGACAGAAATGAACTAGTCTCGGAAGTGGATGCCATGTTCTTTCCCGCAGAAATACACGATTGCACGATGATTAAGTGTATTAACTAACATGTTTCAGTATTACGAATCAAATACAGAATCATTTGATATCTCAGTTATCATACCATCACAAAACAATTAATAAAATATCGTTACTTTGATAGCTACACTGTAAAAGTTTGACCGGGAAATATTGTAATTATGGCTGCGTTGTCATTTATTATAGAAACGTACCACAGGGATTTAAATAAATATATTTCACTCTTAATAATCACACAAAATAACTTTATATCTACATCATTTCACTTACCGAACATAGGACACGAAGAAAAACATGCGTCTTGAACTGTGGTGTCAGCAACAGTCGAGGCCAAAACCAATTTTGAAATCCACCAATTTGTTGTCTTGTTGCTATTTGTTGCATTAGTTGTCTTGTTGCTATTTATAACTCCTTGCATGGCAAATCACGTTACAGGAAGAACAGAGTGAGCGGTTTCAAGTAAACCTATTTTTTCAAGTGATTAATCATAATCTTGAGCTCACAACACTTGAAATCTTAAGTTTATGCATTTTGAAGGTAAATAAGTTACATTAACTGATATTTTTGAGTGATAGGGCCAAAATGCAAAATTTTAAGTAATGTTTAGTCATGATCACTTGATTGTTTAAGTAAAGATAATTTACTGCTCTCTTCCTCTGTTCTCTCACTTTCTCTGAGCTGGACAGCTGGTGTTGAGAAAAACATCCTGTTTAATTCATCGTCTGATCTACTGCAACAATAGCATGATGCCCCATAACAGTGTTTTTTAATTTTTTGTTGCGTTAATCCTATTTTTTCCGACCCACAAAATTCCGACCGCACTACAAGTCACAGGAAACACTCGCTCGTTCTGAGCTTTCAGAATGATTAGCACCTCCTGTAGAGTGAATAATAAAGTTCTCCCAGAATCACGATGGCGCATCTTCACAAGTTGAAGAAAATAGATTTGTAATAAATACTTTTACTTGACGCTAAAAATACTGCGTGCGCTCATAGCTTTGTGTATAATTAGTGCTTTTCACAACATATGTTCAGACGTCTCCTCTTCACGGAAACGATCACGCTTGTAAATTACATGATAACAAGGTACCAGATTTTTTTTCTTCTTTCTCCTGCTTTTGCAGTTTTCATCACAGTCATCGAGAATCAGCTTGAAATGTTTCACAGTGCAGTAAAACACGGTGCCTTAAAGTGTTAAATAGCATTAAAAACACTCTGCTTAGAAAAGTTTGGGCTTACTTACACACTACTGTATGATCTGATCTTTATTTGAATTCTATTCATAAATTTATCGTTCTGTTTAGATTAATATCATAGAAACATCTGCACTCGGTTTTCATCTGTAGAGAATTTGCTTAGACATTCACAGTCCGGGTTTTGGAAAGTATGTGCACCTTTGGGCGGTTTCTTTAAAGAGTCACTGGGGTCCTATTAAAAATGCTAATAAAATCTGGTTAGTGGTGTCATGGTGGTGCAGAGGGTAGCAGTGATGACACACAGCTCCAGGGTCCTTTATTAGATCCAGTAACCCTTGGATACAGGGAAGGGTTTCCTCACAGCTCTCCAGGTTCTTTTACCCCTCCTAAAACATGCCAGTAGTTGGATAGTTTATGATTAGTTACTTCTTGTCCCATCCAGAGTGTATTCGTGCCTCATTAGATCCATTGTGACCTTGACCACGATAAAGCACTTCCTGAAGGTCAGGGGTGTCTGGTCTTATCTGCAAAGATAACATAAAGCTACATTGTTTATTTCAACCAATCAGAAGCCTGATTTCTTTTAACTTTCCAAAAACATGATGGTGGATGAATTGGCTGGGCTACAATGGGGTCACTTAGTCACTTAGTCAAAGATACTGAACTACTTTTGCATGTCACTGGGGTGTATATTTTCCCTGGGAGGGTGTATGTGCTTTACCCTTTATACTTTATTTCTATTTCCAGATAAAATATAGATACTAAACATACAGAGGTTTTAGCTTTCCTTGTTGCTGTGGGGATACTATGAAGGATACTATTTGTTACCTATATTTTTGAAAGTGTGTGTCACATTTCCATATCTGGCAAACACCCTTACCAGAGCAACTTACAATATTATCTTTTTTTATACAACTAGTTAAGGGTCCCTGCAGTGGCAGCTTGGTGGACCTGGGATTCCAATTCACAGCTCTCTGATGAGTAGTCCAACACCTTAACCACTAAGCTACCACATCCCCATTCAGTCATTCACCTGGATCACATCCTGTTTCAGTGCGGTAAAAGTACATGGATTTTACACACTCCATGCGAAGTCTTGCCAATCTGTCCTGCTGCATGAGCTCAGTGCCATGTTTGCTTGCTTGCTTTTCCCATGTATGAATATTCACTATCCTTTGCCCAGCCAGTTTTTTGGATTATCTCTGTTTGTTGGGAGATTTTTACCTGAATGTGTTTGACCTTTTGCCTGCCTTTTTTCTACGATTTTGGAGAGAATTTAAAAATAAAAATCTCTGCCTGAGTTCATTCATCCAACAGTTTCTTTGCACTGGACTGGTGTGCTTCAGTGGACATTACCAGTTCATTGCTGGTGTTTATCGTTTCCCTTTTAGGGTGCGATTTGTGTGAAAGTGTCTGTTCAACAAACATGAAAGCTTTAAATAAGAAAATCAGATTTGTTTGTTTGTTTAGAAAAATAGCCTTCATTACCCTGCAGACAAATTTAGAGATGTTTCTATTTGTTTATTTGTTTGTTTACTGGTTGATTGATTGATTGATTGATTGATTGATTGATTGATTGATTGATTGATTGATTGAAGGATTGAAATCCTTACACTTGTCCATTTTTCCTGCTTCTAACACATCAACTTTGAGGACAAAATGTTGACTTGCTGCCTAATATATCCCACCCACTAACAGGTGCCATGATGAGGAGATACTCAGTCTTATTCACTTCACCTCTCACTGCTCATAATGTTATGCCTGATCGGTGTATGTTCCATCAGAAGGCAGGGTATTTAATCCTGTTTAATCAAGTTAATCCTAAACCTTTCTCGGTGTAACATTTACACAAGGTCTTTAAGCTCTCTAGAATTAATTGTTTTTACAAAATCCAGATTGAAATATTAACAGTATGTGCAACAAACTGCAGTTCTTGCTGATGTCAGTTTTCCATGCTGTATGAAGCCACTCTGAGGGTTATTGAGGCTATTTATGAACAAAGTAAGCAGTGAATATGTATAGTTTATCTTGCAAGTACTTACATTCATTACATTTTACCAATGTGACCATGAAGAAATCATCATATCATTATGCCCCCTTAAAGCAAACAAACAAACAAACAAATAAATAAATAAATAAAAACATTTTTATTTTATAAACATTTCTTTCTTTCTTTCTTAATTAATTAAACAGATAATAACATCTAAACAGATTCCAGAAATCTGGTTTCACACTAGAGGTCTGCATCAGCACTGAGATCCTGGGGGATACAAAAAAAAAAAAGTCACATGAGGTTTGAACTTTCATGCAAGAGCAAGCAGTGAAATACGAAGCTTAATAACCTGGTCAGGTTCAAATTAAGCTACGAGTTTATTAATAGTAGAATAATAGAAGAAAATACAGAAAATAATAAATGTGCAAAAAGGATCAAAAAAGAAACAGAGCTCTCGTTGAGACCATTTATGAACTGGAGTGATGCAGCTCAAGGCTGATGAACTGTATGAAGCAGAATTTACACACATTTATTATTTATAATTTTCAAGTTTGTGTAGCGCATTTAACAATGGAACAGCTTTACAGAAGTATAGAAACCTAGAAAAAGTTATGAAGTTTAACGTTATCATTTATCCCTAATGAGAAGCCTGAGGCGACGGGGTTGAGGATAAACTCCCTGAGATGATATGAGGTAGAAAGCTTGAGAGGAACCAGGCTCAGAAGGGAGCCTTATCCTCATTTGGGTGACACTGGACATTGAAAAATATACATGTAAATAATGTCTACAACAGTTTATAGTCACATGGAATTGTGCAACAAAGAGCTCTTGAGGAACTGACAGATCAGTGTACTTTCTGAGTTTAGTATAGACTTAGGACTAATCCCTGCTGAAGCTGACTGACGCAACGACAGTCTCTGATTGGTTCTATCCACAGCGGGTCACAGGCTGTCCACACAGATCTATCCCCAGCAGCAGTGAGCACCATCAAGTGATGACACTCCAACCAGGGGTAGAGCATATGGATGGATCAGGCAGGTCTGGAAAGAAGAAGCAGTCACTCGAAACATTTATACCCTTTTCCATTGGTGTTTTCCACTGGTTCCTGTTTAAAGTGAAAAAAATGCTAAGCCACACCATTCCTGCTTTCAATCTGTATACAGATAAGGCACATATACACACAGGTCTGTGTAAAGATCTGCTCTCTTTTTCCATCACCCAGAAAAACAAGTTCAACCATTTTCTTTTTTTTCTGCTCCCCATCAGAGTTCTAAGGATTCATTTCAGTCTTGAGGTAGATATGCGAGGGCTGGATGTCATTGCGACAGCAGTAAGTGGATTCTCTTCCTGTGGTGATGGGACATTTCTCTTGATTCTCCTCAAAGCCCATCAGGGGAAAAAAAGAAGAGTGAATATCGTGTCTCTTCAGTGGAGATTCAAGGCGAGATGACTTCTTATGCCAAAATGGTCAGTTTAGTCAGTGATATCGGTACCACGAGGGCGAAAAAAGTCTTCTGAGCTTTGACTTGTAAAACTGGTGGAATATATGATTCTTAAAAAAATGTTTCACACATACAGTACAGAGTGGCACATTATTACAGGCAGTGTCGGGAGACTCGGCTGGAAAATTAGATCTTAACATCTACTGTATAGTCAAGTGCAACGAAAAAAAATTGCTTAGCCTCAGGACAAAAGGACACAAGAAAGAAATTTACAGCAACAAGACGTTCGGGGTGTTTTTTTGTCTCAAACTGTTTACTGTAACTTCACTGATCATCTTCAGCCTGTTTTTCTTTTTTAGATGAATAACTTAAAATATTTATCAAAACTACAAAATCTGTAGCACTTAAGAAGCCTTGCCTGACGATCCTGCCTACTATAACGATAACTATATTCACATATAATTAAATCATTAAAAGTTACGTTTAAATATCATATTATTTTTGCGTTACTGCAGTAATTTGTGTATCTATTTGACATCTTATACTTGGAGCATCAACATTTTTCACCAGTCATCCATTGTAGCTAAAAGAAAAGAAAAGAAAAGAAAAGAAAAGAAAAGAAAAGAAAAGAAAAGAAAAGAAAAGAAAAGAAAAGAAAAGAAAAGAAAAGAAAAGAAAAGAATGTTCACCCCTATGAAATATTTAGAATATTCCACACATGAAGGAGAAGAACAAATTCTGACACTGAATGTATAACCTTGTTACCAGATGTTTTTAAGTATGTATGTATAAATAAATAAATAAATAAATAAATTTAGCATTATTATTATTATTATTATTATTATTATTATTATTATTATTATTAAATATTTTGTGACTTCATGTATGACTTCACACTCATTTAACATCATAGTGCAGCCTGTCAGCTACGAAACCTTTGCTAAGGATAAAACTGACATCTGATTGAAAGCATTTTTATCTTTTATGTTTCATGTAATTCACTGAAAAATCATGCACCAAAAGCTGTAGTAGCAGAATCACTGCTGAGTTTGTTTAAAATTCTGCAGCCTTTCTATATATTCCTTTTAACTCTGCAGGCTTGTCTCTTCTTAAGGCTTACGAGTGTTTGGTGGTAAACCCTCTTAAGGGTTTTAATCTGTTTAACGTTGTTCTCTTCATGACTAAATATTCCCAGGTCCCTCTTTTTGTCGTTAATGTCACCTGTGAGATCCCACTTCTAAAACAGTTGGTTTTGTACCATATGGTCGATTTCACTACACTTGTTGTTTTATGAATCCCAGACTTACAAGATGTATTCATTTATCCTGATATTTCAGACACATGATGTCTTTTGTAAGTCTCCCGACACGCACGACAATTATCCAGCTTGTTTTTAAAAATGACTTTATATTTATATTTATCTGGTGTGGAATTCCTCTAGATCATCGTCTCACGTTGCCATCTTCAGACTGATGTCAAAAAGTCTGGACACTGTAGCGGATTTTATTGGCCGAAGAATCGCCCAAGAGAGCTCCTGACTGAAATGTAAAGCAACCAATCACATTTCAGTTTGTTCGGAGTTGTGAAAATGTAAAGTTCCTACAAAAACAGACCGGTGTGCAATCATAGGTCATTTAAGTTAAGAAAGTCCTGCAAATTAATGAGCCATGAACTTTATACCATTTGGAAAATCCTGAGTTTAGCTCATCCATAAAAGAGTCGTAAACATGATGGCTTCCTTCTTTCACGAGGGATGTAGAGCATCATGATGGATTCATTTTTACAGAGTTAAAAAATGCGATAAACATCTCCCGAACATCCTGTAGAATCCAACCGATCAGAAGATGACTTCTAATTTCCTGAAGTGATTCCATTTTTTGTGCTCTATTCCTGAATAATAATAAATAATAATAATAATAATAATAATAATAAATTGATAATTTCGAGGGAATTATCAATTTATTTTTATTCACAAATCTAACCATGCACACCATCAATATCTAAATAACAAAACACCCATAATGCACTTTGCAGAGTCCGCCATTTCATACCCTGGAGGTCCGTCCCAAATCGCATACTTATGACTAAACTACACCATTGCGTTTTATAAATAGTGTGAGTATAAATAGTGCTCATACTAAAAAGTCCAAGAAGAAGATGAAGAAGAAGAAGAAGAAGAAGAAGAAGAAGAAGAAGAAAAAGAAGAAGAAGAAGAAGAAGTGCACTTCAAAAACACGGATGATGAAAACATTTTTCAAGATGGGCAACAACACTGTAATTCAGTGTATTACAGACCTGGGATTCAAACACACAACCATTTGGTCATTAGTCCACCACCTTAACCACTGAGCTACTACATTCTCCTTAGGATGCAGCAGTAGTGTGTTAACTGAAACTCGCCCCTGAGTTGAAAATCCAGTACAGACCTAGGAGTTAGGATCACTGTATAATCAGCTGAAGCAAACATGTCATTATACTGAAGACCAAACTCTGGTCAGTGATGAAATCAGTTTCCTAGGATGCATCACAGGACCATAAAATGTCTGTCCATTTCCCAGCATCTACTGCCTTTGCCTTGTTAGTGCTATAATGTAGAAGTCTGACTCTCTTTGCATAGATTCTGTTGTCTGTTTAAGCCTCATGATTCATTTTACTTTTTGTAATTATTTTGTTTGTTTGGTTGTAAAATAAATAAAGCCTTCTATGTGACTCCTAGTGTATGTTACTATGACTGGAACATATTTTATCCAAATGCCCGATCTAAAAGCCACTATATCTCTGATTTTTTTGCCACTTATATAAATAATGACAAAACATTTGGAACTGGGCAAGCTGATTTTTGTTTTTTTTACAAGATTTTGGAGATTGAGCGTCCTTTACTGCAATATAAGAGGTTGAGAAAGTCCAAAAAAGAAAAGGATGGAGTATAAAAAAATGAGTTATTTAAAAAAATAAATAAATAAACTCTGGGTTCTATGACATGGCGACATGGCCACAGACACACGACTCCCTCTGAGAGTAAATCCACAAAGCCATTAGCGAGCCTCTGTGTTGTCGTACTAAGTGTGTTTTACTCTCCAGAACCGCTCGGCTATCGCACCGGAGTTCCACCAACTGGAGTTGTCTTACTCCAAATTACTCTCTTCTCCTCACATCTATAATACAACATGCTTTTCCTAGAAACATGATGCTACAGCGGTATCAAGCCCGAGACTTCAGAGGTAATTTGTCTTGGTTAACGGTACGCTGTAATGGATAAGATAACACGGAGCAATGCAAAACCTGCTTTTAGGTATGAAAGGAATAATACTGATCTGAAAGCTTGCGAATGGTGGAAATAGAAAGCAGTTCTGAGGATCAATGTGAGCTTGAGCTACATTAGACTAATCAATAGAGAAAATAAAAGACCAGATGATGGAGGGAAAAAAAAAAACATCACGCAATGCCTTTTATCTGTTTTTTTTTCCATTATCCATGAGTTTACGTGTGATATAATAAAAGTAATATTATAATAATAAGTAATATTTTATATATATATATATATATATATATATATATATATATATATATATATATATATATATTATATAAATTATATAATATATATATTTTTTTAAATAGGTGCATAGGTGTAATTAAAAAAATGTGTTATGTTTATTTGTTGTTGTTTTTAATTTTCTTTTACATTTTTTCAACTTTTGTTTAAAATTATATGAAGACATGAAAAAATCATTACAAATATGTGGAAATTCATGTAAAACATTTTATTTTTAAAAATCTGAAAACTGCATATTATTATTATTATTATTATTATTATTATTATTATTATTATTATTATTATTATTATTATAACAATATTTTATATGTTTACTATTTTGCTTGTAATTTTTTATTATTATTATTATTATTATTATTATTATTATTATTATTATTATTATTAGTATAGTGTGTATGTGTGTGTTTCCTGCTTAAACATAACAAGAGTATTATTTATTTGCTTACTTTTTTCTTTTTTTCTTGTTTATTTTCCATTGTTTTTTTTTCCATAAGGACAACTTTTTAGAATTTTGCATGCATTTATATGAACGTGAAAAAACTTTTAGACCTTTTTATGTATTAAAAATGATATAATGATATAATGAATGATATTATAATTTAGTTTTACTAAGATACTATTTTATATATTAGTTATTTTATAAGATTTTTGATTTTATATTACATTTTATATGGTTGATATTTAAAATTAAATTATTATATTATATTATATTATATTATATTATATTATATTATATTATATTATATTATATTATATTATATTATATTATATTATATTATATTATATTATATTATTCCTGCCTGTGTATTTTCCATTGTTTTTTTTGTTTTTTTTGATTGATTGATTGTTATGTAATTAAAAATTTTACATAAACATAAACACGTAAAAATGTCATTTGAAATATTAAAAAAATGTACATTTCTTATTTTTAGATATATAAAACATTTTACTTTACTGTCTTAAAAGGAATGCTTTTCAATATATTCAATAGATTTTTTAAAAAATTGTATGTTTATTTACCTCTGATTAAAACGTTACTTCAATCCCTACAGGATTCCCACCTCAATGTCTTCCTGGATTTTCTCTCCTCAGAGCACTGACCCTATTGCAGGACACTTTTGTGTGTACGTTCACTGCGGCATTTTTTTTTTTTTTTTTACAGGAGTGTTAAATGGGCCTAGAGGGTGTGATATTGTAGTCTCAACTCTCGCTTTGCTGATTCTAACCTAATAATGCATGCACGACAAATGGGGGCTTTATTAAGCTTCCTTCAGATTGCTGGTAAGGAATTATGAGCATTTTGCGATTCGGAATGGATTCATTTCTAATGGAAACAGATCATTGAACCCGTGAGACTGAGCATTAGGAGACGGAAGTATTATCAGTTAACATATCATGCCTGTGGTTTCTCAGGGCAGTAAAAGCGTCAGAGTGAGAAATGTTCAGCCAGCACATTGACTGCCCGCCTCATTAAGACGGCCCGGATTTCAATTTCATTCAACTTCAGTTATGAGGCTACGAAAAAAAAAATTCTCAATGGTCCAAAAGGAAATGTTGGATATCTTGGTCACCCCAAAATGAGAACATAGTCATTGTTGTTAATATTTTAAAGGCAACATGTTACACTGTCCACTGCTAAAAGCCCATATGGGGTTCGAGCTCTACAGATCTTTAGCTTTAGCTCTAAAGGGTTAGCAGCTTTCAGCAGAAGACAAACGATAAGGCTCTGTGTGTTCAGCAGCAGGAAAGGTTGCCTGCGGTTCATGATATGGGGTGAGGAGGTTTATCACATCTTGTCCTCAGGATTACCCCTCAGGAGGGCATTATTAATGACTTGCAAAAGGTGAAACCTTCTCCATCATGTAGTTAAAAAATGTCAGTATACTGCAGAAAATCTGATTAAAAAAAAAAAAGTCAATTTTTTATTATGAAGTCTACCAAGGTGATGAATTTGATTGTTTGATTGATAGATGAACTTAAGGCTTAATAAAATCTTCAAGGTTCCTTTAGAACTTTTAAATATTTGCATGAGACACTTGCTTTTGAGACACTTTTTAAAAAGGTATTATTATTATTATTATTATTATTATTATTATTATTATTGTTGTTGTTGTTGTTGTTGTTCTGCTTCCTGCACAGATACAGGGTTCTATTATTTATATGTATTTATTTAGTTAGTTATTATTTTTTTAATTGTTTGTTTGTTTGTTTGATGTGTTTACATGTCACATTTTGAAAAATCTTACAAATCATCTTACAAAAATCCAACATTTGATTATTTAACAACATTTTATTTTTATTATATATTTGAATGTATTTTAAAAAATAGGATTTTTCAGATACTTTATATAAATTCAATAAGTTTATTATTATTATTATTATTATTATTATTATTATTATTATTATTATTATTATTATACATATATTATTATTATTATTATTATTATTATTATTATTATTATTATTATTATTATACATATATTATTATTATTATTATTATTATTATTATTATTATTATTATTATTATTAAACACAATAGGGGTTTGATTTTTATTGTTTAATTTATTTTTCATTGATTTGATTGGGGAAAAAATCATATCAATAATTTTGCATATGTAAGTCTGTAAGCATTTTAATGATGCATTATAAACATTTTCTTTTTCATTTTCATCCATTTTTTTGTTTTAATTGTTAACTGAATTCTTTTTCTTTTATTTTTTATCCCAGTCCCTACGGCTATGAGTGAAAATCTTTATGACTTTATGACATTATGTTTTCGTTTCTTTACAGTATGTTATTCATAAAAACTTATAAAATCTTTAATTGTGCCCAGATTGAATCCATTAATGATAATATCTGCCATAAAAATGGTTGTACTAAAAGTAATTTATGGAGAAAACTTTTACATTCTTTTCATAAATAATTTTGCAAACTATACTCTATACAAACTATACAGATTTTTGTCCCTTCAAGACTTCAGTATTATATCTGATTTCAGTTCTAGTTCTAACATTTACCAAAACAAAATTATGGAAAATTATTTATATTACATACTTATGCAAAGCGTGTTTGTGGAACCAATTCTGAAACCCTATGCATGAACATAAAACAAAAAAAGTAATAACCCTTCATCTTCTATGCTGTAGTGTGCTGGGGTAGCAGAACGAAGATGGCTGATGCCAACAGACTTATTAGGGAGTGGAGCTGGAGTCCCTGGTTGAGGTCTCTGAGAGGAGACTGCTGAGGAAACTTTTCAGTATCCTTGACAATGTGTCACACCCCCTGCACGTGACAATGGAGTCGTACCAGGGCATGTTCAACCATAGACTGGGACCACTGAAGACAACCACATAATGCCACAGGAGATCTTTCCTACCAGTGGCCATTAAACTCAATAACTCCTCCCATTTTAGCCGGGAGCAGAGCTGACCAAATAAACACTGATTGTTTAAAAAAAATTACATTACAATGTATGTTATTATAATAGAAAGTTCAATCTAAGTGCAGTTAGATTTTTAAATACAGTTTGTACTTTTGAATATTTTTGTATATATAGATTATTTCTTTTATATTTATTTTTCTTGTAATCTGAAGCAGTATCTGGCAAAAGAATTTCCTTTGAGATGAAACTGAGATGAACTGAAAAGTTCTATCTTATCTTATCTTATCTTATCTTATCTTATCTTATCTTATCTTATCTTATCTTATCTTATCTTATCTTATCTTATCTTATCTCTATTACAGAACCTTCAGGTCAGCTCTGGCAGCATCAGCATACTTCATTTCCCAGAATGCACCATATGCTTCAAATATGGCCGCCACAGGCTACACTAAATCAGCTTCTAGTTCAGTAATTAGGGCACTGATCAGTGACTCGGCCATTTTCATTTCTGGAATGTTCACACACTAAAACAAATCCAGATTACACCAGAAAACCCAGGGTGTATCATCCATGCTCAGTGTTTCTATTACTGAAAATGATGATGTTATATTTCCTCTCAGCTTGAAGAACAAAATGGTGGACAAATTCTCAGCCAGCTTCATCAACAAATGTAAGTAGCGTGTTATCGTTGTTGTAGTTTCGAATGATTAACTTCAACTGACGTTCTGTTTAATAACTTTTAAGTGTTTAATGATTTAAAAAAAGCTAGCTTGTGATCTAGCTATTACCATAACGGAAACCTGTGTGATTAAGCTAACAAATTTATACCATATATGAAAATAAAATATTTTATTTGTTTTGGTTTTTACAGCAACAGACGACTCAATTTCTGATTATTTCCTCATCAGTTTTCTAAGGTGTAGCGAGTCAGCAACTCGAGTTGTGTCCACAATATACTGATTCACTGAGTCAAGGGAGCTAGGGGGCTAAGGAACTAATTGAGACTCTTTATTTTTAGACACACGTCTATTGCTAATCGCAACCAGGATTATAAATAAATGACATAAAAACATTCCCTCGATGTGAAGTGCCGCTCAATGTGTCTTTACCTGACCTTACCAAGCTGTTTACTTAAGCTATGTGCTTTTATTCTGTTTTTTTTTTTTTTTTTAATCTTGTTTTGCTTCCTCTTTTCTGGTTTTTCAAATTGCCTTGTTATTGTGCTTTGCTAATCGCCCGACTTCGGCCTGTTTCCTGTTTACGTCTTTGCCTCACGACTACAATTTCTGCGGCAGCTCTTTTAATAAACTCTAACACTACATCCTTTCCTGACAGGAGCCTCAACCTTTTAAGCTTAACCTTTAATCATCTTAACTTACGTATTAGCTTTCCATATCTTTTGCTTTCTGCAATATATCCATTTCTATTAATAGGTTTGGGTCGGTAATGAGATATCCACAACGCTGTTGTGTCGAGCTCTGAAAATAGAAAAAAAGTTTGTTAGGCTTTACATCATTTATGTATGCAAGAATCAAACACAAAGGAAATTAACCGTGGCCGCTGGAACGCTTATTCCATTTTTTGTAATAGCGACAGAGATTGAATTGGTAAAACTAGCCGGAGAGAATGCAATTAGCAATGTTACAGCTCATCATCCCAACCTGATTGCATAAGAGGTGTCAATTTATTGCTATAACAGAACAGACATGAAAAATACCCTATTTCCTTTTATGGTCACAATCTTGACACCTCGGTACGGCCTGTATATCTCTCGAGCTCACATCTGTTCTGTTTCACTATGGTATGACTATGAAAATGTACAGAGGATGCAAGTTACATGATTTTGTAACCCTGTGTTCATGCTAGCAAGCTTGTGTTAGCTGTTTATCTTGTGGATGCATAGCGACTGCTACTGATTTTTTGAACCATCCTGAAAGAAAAATTTGGCCAAAATATGTACGTCTTAGAGCAAGAAACAAATTAAATAATACGCTAATTTGATTCACGTGCTAGCTTTGTTCTATCAATAGGAATATTTGAGAACTAAATAAAGGTTGAGCAAAACAAACACACAGGAATCAAAGCTAAACAAACGTGAGGTGACTAATTACCTAAGACAAACAAATCATCTAAACTGTGCATGGTTGCCCTCTGGTGGTCTGGAGAGAAAATGCCCTGACAGTTATTAGCTATGTGCACTTCCCAGAGGCAGCAACGATCTCTGCTACACACTCAAAAGCCTTATTTATTTCTTTATTTTTATTTACACATCTAATGAGACACATTTAATGAGAGGTTGTGTGGTTATAGAACTCATCATCGTCATTGCCTGTGTGTGTGTATCTCAGAGTAAACGGAAATTAACCACAGCTAGGAATGAAAGTTGTGAGTGTTGGAAAAAAAGAAATCAGACCACACCCACTTCAAACATCACATGTTGCTGAAATCTTTGTTTTGTGTTACACATGTATGTTTAAAATAAAAAAAAAAAAAAGATTGCTCATCTGTCACTCATGAGTGTGAGTCTAAAGGTAAAGATGATTTGGGTTAAAGTGAATCTGTTAAGAGATGAAAAAATAAATAGGATTATAGCATTTTTTGTCTACTTTGTTTACTATTTGTGTTTTAACCTAACCGACCATCCATTCATTCATTTTTTTTTTTTTTTTTTGTAGCGTTTATGCTACACCGGGTTCGCAGGAAACCTGGAGTCTATCCCAGCGGACTCAGGGTTCAAGGTAGAGGACATCCTGGATACCCATCACAGGACAAAATCACATACAGAGTCACAGTTATTCATGCACTATTTGGAGATGTCCGTTAGCTTACAAGATGCTTAACTTGTCTTTGGATTTGGGGAGGAAACTGGAGAACCCTGAGGAAACCCCTGAAGCACTGGGAGAGCATGTGCACACAGGGCAGACACAGGAATCAATGCAGGACGTGGTAACTTACTGGTTGAAAAGATGGTGGTTTTATTTTTGCGCAACTCAACACATTTAAGGAGTTTATGTGTATTATTGTGCATCACACTCAGAGTAAATGGAAACGAACTGGCAGCTGTGAGTGTGGAAGTAAAAAAAACCCCAAAACGATCAGACCACACCCACTTTAAACAGCACATGTTGCTGAAATCTTTGCTTCATGTTATACGTGTATGGTTTTTTTTTCTTGGTTAAAAAAATGAAAAAGGATTGCTTATCTCTCACTCCCGAGTGTGAATCTAAAGGTAAAGAGGATTTGGCTTAAAGTGAACCTGGTAATAGAAGAAAAAATTCAGACTGAGTTATCAATACAAATGAGTTTTTAGGACTCTGTAAATGCTGGTGCTGGTCATATAGTGGAATAGTTATTACTTTTTTTCTTCTTTTTTTTTTGGAAGCGCACTGAAGCAATATCTTGCTCTATTACCCTCACATGAACCAAAGCTGGAGAGAAAAAATGAGACTCAGCAGGACAGAGGGTACTCTCCACGGACGGCGTGATGAATGTGCTACTGTTTAAGGCACAAACCCAGATACGCCACAGAGTCCGCGAGTGTCGCCCCCTACTCATCACCTGATCCTCTATCGATCGCAAAGATTCATTTGTTTGTCATCAAATACGTAATTTAGTCTTCTCTCGAGTCTATCTTGCTCTGGAGGATATCGATCAGGTCTTATGGCTGAGGATTTTATCGCAGATACCAAACCTGGATTTAACTTAAAGATACACTGGTGTGTGGTGGTGGAAGGGAAGGTTGGAAAATAATTTGATAATTAGAAGTATTTTGATAACTAGGTACAAGCAAAAAAATAAATAAATAAATAAATAAAAATAAAATAAAATAACTTGTGCCACTTTTTAAGTATAAGCAGTTCTCTGGACAACATTTATAAGCAATTAAGACCTACACCTAATTATAAAGAAGCTTAAATATTTTTTAACAATTTATTAAGAATTGTCAAGAACAAATTACAAAGAATAATTATTAATTTATTAAGAAGTAAAAATTATTACATTGCTTTTAAACTTCAGCAATATGTCTGCGTGTGTTATCATTAATAAGGAAATGACTAAATAAATAAAAATAAATTAAAAAAAAAAGTTAGTAGTGACTTACAACATAGAATTAGTTCCTATAGAATCTTTTAAAGTTTGTGCAGAAAATCAAGAAAATGCTGTAAGATTTTTTTTTAAAAATAACAGGTTTTTGACCTCAGGCATCACCACTTCTAGCATTTTGTCTAATGCTGAAACCAGTAGAGGTCTGGGGAAATGCTGAAGAAACGAGAAATCTTTGATTATTTCACCCAAATGAGTTTCATATTTTATGAAACAGCAATTCTGCATTTTTTTTTTTTTTTTATTTCCTCCAGGATGTTATGATTTTGAGATCAGCACAAAATCATCCAAACTCCACAATATTCATGAGGAGCTTGTGATTTTTTTTGGAAAATTACAGCAGTTTTTCCCCAGATTGAGATGAGTCGTGTGACATCTTTGAGCCAAAGATCTCTTCCGGTCTCGCGTGAACATGAGTTCAGGTCTCATAGAAAGTCATTACAGGTGGGTGTCTTCACTGGGAGGAGATTAAGTGGAGAATCCTGTGCTTATTATTTTGGTAATTCACGTTATCTGTTAAACACACATTTTTAAAAAAAAAAAAGTTGCAGGAAAATCGAGCATCTTTGATCCCAACAATCACAAAAAAAAAAACCCTTCAGAAATCCAGGAGTCAGTGTATCATGAAGAACAACATAACCTTCACTTTATTTTAAATGACGATAAGATCACAAGCTCACAAGCAGCCGTATCAGGTTATAACCTTTAATCGAGAGATGATTATTTCAGAAATCTTTATGAGGCTTAATTAGAGATTATAAAAAGGCTTGCTAGGATTTAGAAGCGTGGTTCTAGTGATTTATAGATAGACGGCTGGTCGAATGTGCTCAAATCTCGACATCAACAATATGCTGAAATGTAGCAAGTAATCAAAGTGTGCTGAAGGTTGAAGAGTTGAAATGATTTCACATTTCTCTGCTTGAATATATAGTCTAGTATCAGATCTAAAAGGTCCACATACTGTACTCTCAGTGTGCTGAGGACATCTACTGGTGCTGAGGGTTGTTTTTTTTATTATTATTATTATTTTCCCCGCCCTCTGAAGTCTAGGCTGAAGCAAATCGACTCATCACAGTTGCTATATACCTCTGAAGATGAAGAGCACCTTGTGATGGTTTGTGCCCCGCCCCTTTCGAACCCTCACGCGCCGGCTCCGTGTTCCACAAGCGTACGTCAGAACCGGTGTTGTATCCCTGACATCTTTCTCTAAATCCATTTGATGTATGGCAATCTCTATCTTAGCTGATGGCAGATGGTGTAATATAGACTGATGGTTGAGGAAGGCCGTCGGCTGCGGCATGCCTCATCACTGACACGGCACAAAATGCTGCCGTGACTGCGCCATTTGTCAGCGCTCTTCCTTTCTTAACGGCGTCGGCTCAGGGATGACCTTCGTTAAATTGATATTTCCAAAAAGGGAAGAAAAAAAAGTAGATTGAGACATCCATCGTCTCCTCAAGCTCTTCTCCACCACTCTAATGCTCGTAAATGCCTTGCGAATTTTTTTTATATGCCAGCCTCTGAAACATCACTCATGCAGGATTATTTCTCATCAGGTACATATACAGAATCATATTGTATATGCAGAGTCATGCAGAGACCAGATAATGCACAAAGTTAAAAGCATGGACTTATGACGGATTAAAAAATCGGCTCTCAAGGGCATCTTGGAGGATGTTTAGTAAACAGGAACCGACAACAGGAACATTTATTTCATGAATGAAGGAGAGCAAAAATAATTAGAGAAGAGTAGAGACAGATGTTTACCTTATACCTCCAGGATTGGGGATTCGATTCCTGTCTTCTCTCGGTGTACATGGAGTTTGCATGTTCTCCCTGTGCTTCAGGGGTTTCCTCTGGCTTCTCCGGTTTCCTCCCTAGTCCAAAGACATGCCTTGTAGTTTGATTGCAATCTCTAAATTGTCTGGTGTGTGTGTGTGTGTGTGTGTGTGTGAGATTGTGATGGTCTGGCACCCTGTCCAGGATGTCCCTCACCTTGTCTCCTGAGTCTCCAGGTCCCTCACGACCCTGAGTAGGATAAACACTACATAAAATGGATGGATGGAAATATTTATAATAAACTCTTACCATTTTTTTCTGAATCACAATAAAATCTATTTGACTTGGATTCATAGATTAATGAAGAAAAAAAATTCTGAAATATTGGTTAATGATTATATTTCAGTGTATACACCATGGATACGTGGACAGTGGTAGCTCAAGCGGTTAAGGCTCTGTTGGGGCCCTAAACTAGGCCTCTAACCCTCTCTGCTCCAGAGGTGCTGTACCATGGCTGACCCTGTGCTCTGACCCCAACTTCCATAGTTGGGATATGCAAAGAAATCATTTCACTGTGCAGTAATGTTTGTGACAATAAAATTGTGGGGATGTGGTAGCTCAGTAGTTAAGATCCTTAACCTAATTGCTGTTGTATAAAATGAACTAAATTGTAAGTCACTTTGGATAAGAGCATCTGCCAAATGCTATAAAAATAAATATAAATGACAATAATAAAGGCTTCTTTTTACTGTACAGTGAGCTGCGATTGGCCAAAATGCTGTTTAGTGCTGTAGGTCTCATATTTGTGCTTCAAACATCTTTTAGCTTTACTTTACATACAGTACATATTTCATAAATGTGATATGATTGAGAAAGTAATGGCTCACCAAATCCACTGGGATAACACTTAAAAAAAAGTCCCCAACCTGTCCTAGACATTACTATTTTAAGAGGAGGAATGAGGAATATTTCCTATTATACTAAAAACAAAATGGTGCACAACATCATTGTAGAGAAAAAGATGAAAGTTAACATGCTCCTGTTTCTTAGGAAGCTGAATGATAAGAGGTCAGTTCCAACAGGCAAATTCCTAAAGGCAAAGCCGGCATCAGTATTTAGGCGAGAATGTACGTAGATTTAATGCTTGTGAGATGATAAAGGCCGAAGAACAAGCTTTTCTTTCTTTTTTTTTTTCC
Organism: Hemibagrus wyckioides; assembly: GCF_019097595.1. NCBI lineage: Eukaryota > Metazoa > Chordata > Actinopteri > Siluriformes > Bagridae > Hemibagrus > Hemibagrus wyckioides. The sequence goes on from NC_080722.1 coordinate 4,946,311, forward strand.
ACTCATACAGACCTCTCCGTCTACCGAAGCCGGGTTGCTGAGAGAGCACTAACTACATTCTCTGAAGTTCAAGAGCTCCGTCTTGGTACCGAGCTACCGCCTACCATCTCTCATTGAGCCCGAGGAAACAAGATAGAACTCAAATCACCTTTTAGCAGTCTTGGATGACTCAGAAGCCTGAATGCAGAGAGCAGAACCTATTTTTGAAAAATAGAAAAATCTTTTTTTTTTTTTTTTTCCCCAGGAATTACTCTAACAATGCTTTTATAAAAGGCTCTTAAAAGGCTGTGTTCTTTACAACAAACCAGCGATAAGAAACGCAGCAATCTTCCCAACAAACATACAGATGATTATACCAACAGATATCTAATCTTATCGAGTTTCTTTTTCCAGAATAATAATAATTATTATGAGTATTTCAGAAGGCTGTAGGTTTCTCAGGCTGATCATGGCTTCTTTATCATAAGACGGGGATCATTATGCCCTGCTCCTGCTCCGTCGATATTTTTTTTTTTTTCCCCCGAACGACTTTCTTTACATACATAGCCGCAGAATTCTTTACAAGGCAGAAGCCTCTGAGTCGATGGTATGGATCTGATAATGGGAATGTTCCGTTAAAGTGTGTGAAATGATTACGCTAGAATAGCTCCTACATAGGACTATATACACAAGTTAATCAAGGGACCAAGCATGCTTCCTATTATTCTTATTTGTTTATTTTTTTTTTAACTTTCCTACCTCATATATTGACCAAAAAAACTCCTCCAAAGATCCGACAGACAATGCAGTCAATGCTGCTCTACAGTACCACCAGGAATATTTAATCTCAGACAGCTGTATTTACTTAATACCAGAATTGCGTCTCTCTTACATCATTCTACATTCGAAAACAAAGAAACACATTATCTCATTGTTCTCTCTGCTTTTTTAATCATTGTTTTTTTTTAAGGCAGGAACTTAAATCTGGCAACCTGACGATGTGAACTACATGCAGATCAATTGAGCCCAGAACATCGACTTTGTGATTTTATTGTGTAGCGACTCTGAGAACGAGTAACTTGCGCAACCCTGCGTAAATACTGACCATGAGTCACCATGAACAAACACGACCCCATGTGAATACATGAATATTTCATATTTCATCAAACCCAACTTATGGAAAAGGTCATTTTAGGGCAGGCAGGGCAGTCCTACAAAACTAAAGACATTTAGAAATTATTAATATGCGGAACTCTTTCTCTAATTTATAGGGTAATAACTAGATAACAATAACCAGAAAATACTACAATTTAATCATTCGGTGTTTAAATCTTTGTACCAGAGATGTTTGGTTGTGTCCATGTTTAGCATTGAATGTCTTCATAATATTCCACTCCACAGTGGTGGTTAATATGAAGCTTATTTGAAAGTAGACACTCACAGTTTAAGAATTGTAGTTTTTTTGGAAGTATTTCTATTTTTCCCTAGCCTACTAGGGACAATATATTCATAGAAAATGAGAAAAACCCACTAAAGTTCTGTGTAAGGTTATCCAACAGAGGGGAAAAACACACTGAAAGCCAACAGAGTCCTGACTAAACACGATCAGTTTGGTATCTAACAAATATGATATGTAGAATATCTAGTTGTTTGAAACGCTAAAGAAAACCTTGTTTTTCTGGAAAAGGCTTATTTTATAGAAATAGTTCAATATTTAATGGAATTCCTGTCTGTGTTTGTCTTCATATCAGAGTTACATTACAGTGTGCAACTTATAAAAGTTCCATTGAAATATGTCCAGTGTGAAATATTCAGTACCTTTATTTTTATGTTGTTTCATATTTATCGAATTTATGGATACCCCAAGAGCAACTCTCTTCAAAATTGTGTTATATACTGACCTGGCAAAAAAACAAACAAACAAACAAAAAAAAAAAAAATCACAATGAAAAACAGTCTTGAGAACATTACATTTTTTTAGACTTGTACTTTTACCTGAAGTACCAAGCTTTACTTTTCTTTATCCGACATATCAAACTTTATATAGGCATATGGTTTGCTAGGACTAATCATTATTCTTCTTAACGGCATTTAATACTTTAAAAACTATTAAAATGGCTTAAATACCCTTCAAATACGTCTCATCCATTATGCATAGACTTTAAGTTATTACCACTTCGTCCAGTGTTGGAACACGGAGAGACCTGGGAAATGCTAAAAAATTTACATATTTTGTTGTTTGCATTACATTTATCATTTGTCATTTGTATATTTCAATATCAAGCAACTAAAACTAAAGCAAATTCCACGATGCTCATGAGGAGCTTGCAGTTTTTCAGAATGGCCACAGATTTTCTGCAGATTCAGGCTGGGTCGCATTTGAGAGCATGAAACTCTGTCTGCAGAGGGCAAAAGTCATTATCAAAGACACCTCTCGCCCTAATCATGGACTATTTACCTTCCTTCCATCAGGAAGGTGCTATCAGTGCCTCAGTGCCTGTAATAACAGACTGAGGAGTAGCTTCTTCCCTACAGCTGTTTCCACACTCACTTACTTACTTACTTTTTTAATACACTGTATCCACCATGCATCTTTGCACAACACATAACTTATAATACATTCTTGCACTACTGTATATTTTATGCCTACTCTGTGTCTTTACCACTGTACATTGTTCATAAATATATAGACCATATATATATATATCCTATTTATAATAACTATTGCACCCCCGTACATAAATCTCCCACTCCTCCTGTATATCTCCCACTCCCCCTGTATATATCACCCTCATAGCTGTATATCTGTTCCTATTTTATTGTAAATATACCACTATATTACAATAAAAGCACAATCATTTAAATAACAAATAGCAATACAGCTATCTTAGAAAGTACACTATGGTAAGAACACTGGCATTCAACTGGAATGGAAATCGACTAATGGGACGTTTTCAGTCAGTATAAAAGAAATGAATTATTTTTATGGCCTGATATAAAATGAGTCAGGACTCTGTTGGCTTTCGGTTTGTTTTAGATGTGTGCTTTTCCCTCTGTGGATAACAATTTATTTAATTTATTGTAAATATACCATTATGCACTTCTGGATAGATGCTAACTGCATGCCATTGGCTTTGTACATGTACTATGCACAATGAACTTAAAGAGGAATCTAATCTAATCTAATCTAATCTAATTCAGCCAAAGCCCCCTTTGATTCACGTGTGAACATGAGTACATCTATCTTAGAAAGTAATGACGTGTCTTCACTGGTAAGAGTTTATAAGAAGAATCCTGTGCTGCAGTTTCACCAGTTCAAGCAGATTTCTGAAAAATGAAAAATCATAAAAAAGATTGTGGGGAAGAAAATGCTAGCACAAAATCAATCTTAAAACACATTATTCATAGTGCTGTGTCCAGTGTTGTACTGTCTGTAACCAGGTAGCTTGAGATGAGCTAGAATACCAGTGTGAAAGCTGGTATTTGGAATCATGTTGACTATACTTTAACAAACCTCCCGATCTTAAACCCCTTTTTACCAGCACACTGGTGTTCTACTGGAATGGAAATCGACATATGGGACATTTTCAGTCAGTGTAAAGAAATGAATTATTTTATAGCCACAAGTCTGATATAAAAACGAGGCAGGACTCTGTTGGCTCAGTGTTTTTATCCACGTGTGTTTTTCCCTCTGTTGGATAACCTTAAACAGAATTTTAGTGGTTGAAGATAACACCTTCAAATTTGCTCAGAGAGTGGAAATGGGTTTGATATCAGCATTTACTTAGAAGACATTTGTGTGGAAAAAAAAATAACATTTTTTTCTGGGTTTTTCTGGAACTTTTCTATGAATACATCACCCATAGTAGGCTAGGGAAAAACAGAAATACTTATAAAACACTACAAATTCTTAAAGTCGTGATTGTCTTCTTTCGTATGAGCTTCGCCACTGTGGAGTGAGACATTGTAAAGATTAACTTGGACACAGCAAAAAAAGATTGGTTTTAATCCTTCGTGACAACATGTACATCAGATCCATGTAAACTGAATTGGGTAACAATGAATTAATTTTTATACATCCAACATGATTTGAACGTGTATTTCCAAATCCCTGAATACAATTAGACCCAGAGGAGCTCACACCTGAGCTGAGAATCAATCCCGCATCACTGGTGTTTAGTACCAGACACATTTCCACTGCTATATGTGTGTTTTCCTGACCTAAATGTAAGACTGTAGTTCTACTGTAGATCACATCAGCACCACCATCCTCCTGAGATTTCAGACTGGAACTGGATTACCTTCATACTGAAGTAACATGAATCCATCACACTTGCTCTACATCATTTAGGATAGTCATTAGAAACAGGTTTCAGTGAAGTTTAGTATGAACACTCATAAGAAATCAAGTTTTTTTATGTAAACTATGCTTAATATTTTTATTTTCAAAAGAACCTTGGAATGAAAAATAAACATTTTCAACCGACAAAGTATTTAAGATGCTGACGTCAAATCATCTGACTGAGGAAATATTAAAGCGGTGGTATTAAAGGAGATAAATGACCTTCTTTTGCGTCCCGGTTTCAAAAAAAGATACCGTATATGAAGTAAAGGAGAGCTGGTTATCTGACAGCTTATCATTTCCACATTCAGCTCAGTCCCCAGGTACATTACCTTTCAGTAATATAGTCAGTGATAGCCCATAAAATGATTTTTGAGGGTTATTCAGAGTCTATATTTGAGGCTCCACATCCTGGAGATTGCTGGTCTTCATTGGACTGTGAAATGAATTATGTTTCTTCATCCAACTCTCTTGTGAAAAGTGTTCGGGCCTCGTTGCTTACCAACAAGACACGAATTTCTTTCCTCTCGCCCTTCTGTTAATGATAAACTGTGAAGCAGTCTGCATGTGAAGCGGATAACTTTCGCCAGAGACGAGAGAAGACTGGTTTAGTAATGCCTTTAATAAATAATGGAGCTTCAGGTAATGTTTACAGCAAAAGTGTGATCTCCGTGACTTTGACCCTAGCACATTGGGAACGGTTTGAGTATTTCAAAAACTGCTGATCTCCTGGGATTCTCACACACAACAGTCTCCGGAGTTTAAAATCCAAAAACACTTTTATTTGCAGTCAGACTCTGTATTTTTTCGAACTGCCACTCATGCATGCATGGTTCTGTGGGTGGAAAAGGGGGGCTTCTGGGGGGTTTTAAATAAACAATTAAATAAAAACAAGAAGAAAAAAGCATTTTGGCAGGTGGATTTTTGGATTTCCTCCCAGTTTCACCCCAATTTGGTCTTCGGTTTCCACCCACTGGCTAGCTTTCTACTATCACATGATACCCACCAATAAGGAAAGGTGAAGCACACAAGCTTCTTCCAAGGTATCTTTTCAAACTGCTGCTCATGCTGCATCTCGGGGTTGTGGAACACTTAGTGCTAGTTCAGTGGTAGATAAAGTGTTGGGGGTACTGACCAGAAGGTCATGAGTTTGAATCCCAGCACCACCAAGCTGATACTGCTGGGCCCCTGTGCAGGACTATTAACTTCCTTCTGCTGTAAATATGAATTGCTCTAGGTAAAAGGTATCTTTCAAATGTTAAAAAAAAAATTGCCATCCCTTCCTCTTTTCCTTTATTGGACTCTTTCAGAGTGATGTGGCATCACTGAGATTCAAACTTGCAATCTTCTGGAAGTCTAAGGTAGCTCAAATAACCATTCTTTACACCTGTGCTGAGCAGAAAAGCATCTCACAATGTGTTAAACCTATAGAAGGATTAAAGTTAAAATAAGAATGTCGACTGGTCTTATTGCATGCATACACATATATGTATAGTAGATATAGTTATTGTAATGTTTATATGGCTGTCGATTAAATTAATTACTATTAAGACTGTTCATGTAGTAATATTTGTCTGTTAGCACAATAATCTTGGAAATTATTTAAAAATCTAGTCACTGAATACAAGGAACTGTTTCCTGTATAAATACTGACACCTCTGAAGACAGCTCATGTTAGGTCACTTGAAATAAAGACAAAATAACTGTAAAGTAATTCACCACACTGCTGTGCTCTATGTGCTGCTCTGCCATCAAGGAAACACCATCGAAAGTGAGGATTACCCTTTGTGTGAACTCCCAGAGGTGGAAAATTGGCTCATACGGGAAGCTAAGGCCTTAAACAAAATCAGCACTTTTTGGAATCCCTGCTGAAGCTGAAGAGCGAGGAAGAACTAGCAGCGTGAACGGAGATGTGTCGGAAAACCCCAAACGAGTTTAGGATGGTATGATCCGGAGTAGGGTGAAGTTTGCTACCATTTCTATTCAGGATATGTTGTCAGTTTGTTAATGAAGACCACTGGGACAGGGAAGAGGAAACGCGAGAAAGAGAGGCTTCGGGATTTCAAAAACAAGAACCGTGTACTTAATTGATACAGATTTCAAAGTGGGTGGAGGGGAGGCATGCAGCTCGCTTCTCTTCTTCTCTTCAAGGCTGTTTGAATTTGCGCCCGTTCTGTCACGTCTGTGAAATATTAATTGGTCGAGGGTGAATGAGGGCAAATGGTACTAGTTGAGGCTGCCAGGAGAATGAGGATGGATCGTATTTGTATGAGGAGAGTGGATGGAGGTGTGTGTGGAGGAGGTGTGTGTGGGGGGTGAATTATCACATGCTTAAACACACGCGTCATGTAGCACTGCAGATGTAATTATGAACTGATCAACCTTGTCGGAACAGCAATTCAGCCAGCTTAAGACAGGATGAAAACCACAAAGGCTTCGGTTTTTCCTGGGTCCAAAGTTCAGCTCATCAGCGATGTTTAAACACCTCGGCTGTCATGTGAACATTAACAAATTACAATAGCCAAGAGCGACCTGGCAGCAGAATATCTAATGCTGCTCTGTTTGCTGTTTTTTTTTTTTTTCTTGAAACAACTTCTTCTCAAAACATAACAAACATCATTAAAAATCATTAAAAAAAAAACACAACTAAATATTTGAAAAGGTGCATCTTTAGCTTGACATTTTTCCAACACAGGGAAACAGATATTAAAATGACAGAACATGATGTTTTTTATATAATATTAATAAAAACAGAAATTTGTTTTTGTTGGGTGGTTGTTTGCTGATTGATGTGGTATTAGTGGAGTAGTTGTAAATAAATAAACTCACTTCCTGTCTGAGTGACTGCATTCAGATTAGTTTATAATGTAAATTTGGAATAAAGTGAAGAGCCATTCTGACTCAAATCTGATCTCAAATTTCAGTTAAACAAGATAAATTGAAGCAGCTGATGTTTAACATCTATCCATCTATCTATCTATCTATCTATCTATCTATCTATCTATCTATCTATCTATCTATCTATCTATCTATCTATCTATCTATCTATCTATCTATCTATCTACAGTATCTAGTGTTCTATAATTACATAGACAGACAGACAGACATACAGACAGACAGACAGATAGTACACCCTCAGCAGACAGCTCAGCCTCTTGCTGTGGCCTTGATCTGTAAATCATATGAAGAGACTGTTAAATATTGTTTACTATAAATTCTTGCTGAGTTCAGCACAGTCTACTTCACAAATACAATATTAATAAAGGCCGATGCCAACCTCTTACACTGCCCAGGAGATCTGAAGGCAAATCCTATGAATAGGTAATAATAACCACACTGAGGAGGGCAAAGAAGATGTAACGTCCACATTATATAAATGTTTAAATTGTTAAAAAATGTAGTGCCTTGGTGGACATTAGACAATAGATAGATTTTGAGGTCATACCGTGTTAGAAAAGAAACAGCAGGAATGTTGCTGATGTGATTTCTATCCTATTTTTTTACATATACACTCTTATCAGAAAAGGTACTATATAAGACTGCAAAGGATTCCCTTGGAACCCTAAATATGAAAGGGTTCCATATAGAACAATTTTTCTAACAACAGTTCAGTTAAAAGAACCCTGCAATGTTCTTGCCATGTGAAAAGGTTCTAAACTGAACCTTTTATGGGTTCATTCATTCATTATCTGTTGAGTAATTTCTTGTTATACTACTACTATTAATACCAGGAACCAGGAAAAACAAGCATCTTCAACAACAACAAAAACAATAACAGCAGCAACAGCAACAAAACCAACAACACAAACACCTCCACCACCAATAAAAACAACAATAAAAGTAGAACCACCACCACCAACAACAAAAATAACAGTAACAACACCACCAACAACAAAAACAGCATTAATAACAGCACCACCAACAACAATAGCAACAACACCAACAACAACAAAAACAACATTAATAACAGCACCACCAACAACAATAGCAACAACAAAAACAATAACAACACCAACAGCACCAACAACAAAAACAACAATAATAGCGGCACCACCACAACAACAACAACAACATAATAATAATAATAATAATAATAATAATAATAATAATAATAATAATGATGATAATAATAATAATGATAATGATAATAATGATGATAATAATAATAATGATAATGATAATAATGATGATGATGATAATAATAATAATAATAATAATAATAATAATAATAATAATAATAATAATAAAGCAAAGTTTAGACTAATTGAGACTATTGAACTTTTCTGCCATCTTTGGAGCTAAAAATCTGAGGGTTTTAAACAGAAACCCAATTAACCTTTTTTTTTCCTGACAGTGTAGCGCTTTACGTTATTTATATCCGAATTAATTCAAATCAAACCCAGTCCTTGTTATGGATGCTGTAATTGGGATAAATAATAATTTAGCCAGATATATTTAGCCAGACGTGAACATAAACAGGTTGTATTTGTATTGATTGTTTGATCAGGACCATTTTATGCCACTTTTCTTTCCAGGAAGGTTTGCCCTCTCCCGCATACATACACATGCTCACAGAAAGGCCTAGAGTGTTGCTGTGATTGACAGGCGAGAGATGTAAGTAAGCCCCTCCCACTCGGACAGCACATTTTCACTTTGCTCACTTTGTCTCCAGCATCGTGACTAAAAACATGCATTAACATCGAGCAACTTTTGCATTCGGACAGCATAACCGTTGTAAAGAAACACCTGCAGTACATTAAGTAGGTTTTAAGTAGGATTGCTTGCATTTAGATATTTCAGTCGGAATTTATTCTCGCCACGTGCTCCACCGCTTCCTGCAACGTGGCTTGGAAATCGCTGACTGGTGTATCTCCACTAACTCAGCTGTTTCTGTCTGACTGCAACGCTTTCATTTGAAATGAGTGTCAGATTAAATTTGGGACTGTGTCTAATGCAGTTTTTACTTATCCTACTTTTCAAATATTCATGATATTTGCAGAACGAGCCGCATTATTTCCCTGTGGTTTTTTTGTGGGCTGTGTAGAAATGCGCATGCGACTTCAAATTGAATTAGATAGGAAGTGCATTAGTGTAACAAATACATCACACAGGTGTCTAATCACTGACTTCTTGGGATTTTGTGAGGATAATATTAGACGTGTGGCATAAAGACTAGGGCAGAATAACATTTCTGATCTGCTCGTACTTATTCACACGTATCCTTCAAACTATAGTCTTTACAGGAGTTTGAAAAAAAACAAAAAAAAAAACCCTTTTTAAAAAAAAAAAAAAATTATAAATTCAACAAAGCACAATAGTTTTAAAAATAAAGTGTGATAAGACTTTCTTATTTGATTTTTAGTCTGCATTTTCAATCCCCTGATTTTTCCATGTTTAAAGCCATTATATTTAAATTATTTGGCACCTAGACCCTTATCCAGAGCGACTTATATTTATATCTCATTTTATACAACTGAGCAATTGAGGGTTAAGGGCCTTTCTCAGGGGTCCAGCAGTGGCAGCCTGGTGGACCTGGGATTTGAACTCACAACCTTCCAAACAGTAGTCCAATGCTTTAACCTTCCACTTAGTAGTCCAATGCCTAAAGCACCCCTATAAACCATTGGTTGATTTGCTGATTTGCAAAGCCTTCCGACCAATCAGAATTGAGAATCCGACTTCACTGTGGAATATTAATTAGCATTGTGCATTTTCTGAGAGACGCTGTGCAGATCTTGAGTCTGAGTTTCATAAATCCGCTATTATGTAAACGCCTCGGCTTATTACGTCTTCAGGGGTCGAGTCTGAGTCCCACATCTGGCATAATAAATACCTCTGAAATGATACATGCCTAATCTATGAATTCTCACATACACACACACACACTTCTAAAATGTATATCATAAATGCCTAAACTTAAAGTAAATCAAAAGCAAAAAGGTACAGTTTTATTTCCTCGTAAAAAGCTGCGGCATGAATTAGTTTACCACTTTCTTATCTTGAGCATTTCTCTAAGAGTCTCATTCATCATCAAGCTCTTTGAAGATCAGCAGGTGTGGAGGCTGCTGAGCTGTTTAAGATGCGGCGCGTGCCTCCGGTTTGCTGCGCATCTGACGTCCTGTTTGCTTTTAACTTCACCATCAGCCCGAGGACACAAAATGTACACCTTCACATTTTCAAGCAATAATCCTAAAGAATCGTGTTTAAGACTTTGCAGAAACACAGGAAGGAGACTGCCAGGTTTCTAACACACCTCTGACTCTGTACAAAGCCTATTACCTCTTCTGCTGTAGGGGGAAAATGTGGGGATTGAGAAGGTAATTGCAGGATCGGTGCTATGGAGATGCAAAACTACTCTGTTTTGCAAGAAGAGTCTGCTCCTTTTTGAATCTTAAGAATGATTGAACCCCTCAAATCTCTGGGATTATTATTCAAATGTTCATTAGAAGGAGGAGCAAGGAGGCAGAGTGACTGCCTCAGCGATGTAGGAAGGCAGATTGATGTCCTCAGTGGAGTAGAAAAGTGAAGCGACATTCAAAGTGGCAATGTGCCCCTAGGGTAGGAAGACAGAGTGACATTCAAAGCAGAGAAGGAAGGTGGAGCAACATCTGAAACATAGCAGGAAGGTGGCGCAACATCCAAAGCGGAGTAGGAAGGTGGAGCATTTTCTTCTGGAGTAGGAAGGCGGAGTGACATCCAAAGCAGAGTAGGAATGTGTGGCATTGTGCCCCTGGTGTAGGAAGGCAGAGCGATGTCTTCAGAAATGTAGTAAGGTGGAGTGACATCCAAATCATAGTATAAATACTTTGTGATTTCCTGAGCAGTTTAGGAAGGAGGAGCAATGTCCAAAGCAGAAACAGGTTGTGTAGTGACCTCCAAGTTGGAGCAGGGCAATATGGTGATGCTCATGAGCTATAATGATGACCTCTTTTGGGCAGAGAATTAGAAGGACATCCTCAGCTGAGCAAGGAGGTGGACTGTCATCCTAAGTGGGGCAGGGAGGGTGGTAGATGGATCCAGCTCGCTCTGGAACCCCTTCCTTAAAACATTTCCTGAAGGGGCACATGACTTAGAGCCATTCTGGGTCTGCCCCAGTATCCCTTCCCCTGTTGCTGTGTTACATCAGGTGGTTCTTCTCCAGGAGGAACTGGTGGAGAAGGTGGATAATTTATTGTGGAAGATCAGGCACATTTGATAACAAATAACTACATAAGAATCTTGATGAGATTCGAGCAAGGCATAACTAGACACAATTGAGAGTGAGGCATGTGACATCCTGACATAGGTTTGCAACGACATGCTACCACGAACCATTGATTATCATTGATTATTGTCCTATAACAGCAAAGTTGTGTTTTGTTCTGTAATTAAGCACTGGTTGAAGGAAATGTAGATTATCATGTTTGAATTTTTATGTGACCCTTTTCCTGCTAGAAGTACATCATTAAACAACAAACTTCTTAATAAAAAGCATGTTCTAAAACTCTTACACCTTCACCTAAAAGTGGAGAGAGCTCATAGCGCTGAGTAGCGTTGTCCAAGTCATGACACACTTCAGGACCAAGGGCTGAGGGTGATATTCCCCAGAGCACTCGGATCTGCCAGTTCTCAGTTCAGGCGGAACTACTGTTCTCTCTCTCTCTCTCTCTCTCTCTAGTATTATCCTTCAGAACCGGGCTGTCGGCCACAGCACATTCACTTCATCCTAAACCATATGGAGCCTCATTACTGCAGCGTGTTATGAGAACAAACTAAAGCAATTCCGTTTACAGTGCTCCGGCTGGCATCTTCTTCTGCGTGAATGTCAAATCAAATCAATCTCAGTTTTACAGGTGACATCTGCAGTGAAACAACACAAGTGTGTAGCTGGAAAGATAAAAAATGTATGATGCTAATTTCAGGGAAAGCCTTATGAATCACTGAGCTGGGTTTTGTTTTTTGTTTGTTTACGGTTGTTTAACATGATGCAATATGGCTGATCTTTGTTGTTCTCTGAAACCTGAGCAGTAAACGTTCTTCCAAGAACTTATCTGGCCAAATCACACATGCCTGGCTAAATGACTAATTTTGGTTATTTTTGAAGTGTGGAAAAGACATTCTACAATAACAACTTACACAGGGAATTGTATGTAGAGCGAAAGTTAATAAAAACCGTAGTTGGTCCTCAATCCGAAACTGGTCCTCAATCCGATTTCTCAGAAGGTGTTGATTCATTTTTTATGAAATCAATTCTAACTATGAGCCAAATCACTGGTTTACATGAATGCACTTGTTCTAATATGTCATCGTTTCCGTGGTAATGGCTACCTTATGGTAAATACTCCATATAATCCATATATAACCGGGCAGTGGTAGCTCAAGTGGTTAAGGCTCTGGGTTGTTGATCAGAACATCACCACCAAGCTGCCACCTTTGGTCCCCTGAGCAAGGCCCAAGCAACCCAGCCACAAACCCCCCCCAAACCCACCCGCTTCAGGGGCGCTGCATCATGGCTGACCTTGTGCTCTGACCCCAACCCTCCAAAGATGGGATATCTGAAGAATGAATTTCACTGTGCAGTAATGTATATGTGACAAGACTACTTAACTTAATCATGTGGTGACGTTTCTGTAAAGAAGACCTTCTTAGCATTTTAGGAAGGAGTCTCCAGTGTGAGTATCAGAACCAGGAAGATCAGGCAGTTTTCCTACACAATAAAGAGTATGGATCCAGAGAATTTTCAAACTTTATAGTGATTTAAGATAAAACTGCAGACTGTAGGGTTTAACCATAGCTTTACTACAGCAGATAAATATTCATGATATAAAATATTCATGGTTTTGTTCAGAGTTGAGTTATGCATTACATTTAAGGCATTGGGCAGACACCCTTATCCAGAGTGACTTGCATTTAGCTCATTTAGACAACTGAGCAATTAAGAGTTAGGGGCCTTGCTCAGGGACCCAGTGGTGGCAGATTGGTGCTCCTTGGATTTAAATTCACGACCTTCCACTTCCCATTAGATTTGTTTAGAATTATTATCACATTAAAAGTGAGGATTTTGTCAGTATTTAAACTTTACTACAGAATTAAGCATTATTTAAAAATTATGCAAGAGCTTATCTCATGAACTGAATTTTTATTGTTAAAATGATACTGAGTTAAAAGGGTGATAATATAGTTTATATTCTGTTCTCATACAGAAATCTGTGGAGAATTGTGTATGTGTGTGTTCACGCTTTCAGATTTGTGGAATTTTGTGAGTTTTTTTCGTGCACTCTAAAGGTTCTGCTCTTATGTTAAGTCCAAACCCTCCCAGTTGGTCTCTTTGGTTGTTGTGACACTAATTTCCCCTGAGGACTTAATAAATTACTCTCTACACTACTCTCCTCTACTTCACTATGCTGTATCCCACTCAACTCTATTATATTCCACTATACTCTATTCTACTCCCCTCCATTCTACTCCACTTCACTCTATTCCATCCCACTCTAATCCATTCTACTTTATTCTACTCTACTCCACTCTACCCTAATCCACTATACTCTACTTTACTCCATTTCATTCTACTCCACTCCACGCTACTGTATTCTAGTCCACTATACTCTACTCTACTCCACTCCACCCAAATCTATTCTTCTCTACTCCATTCTTCTCCATTTCATTCTATTCCATCCCACTCTAATCCATTCTACTTTATTCTACTCTACTCATCTCCATTGTATTCTAGTCTGCTCCACTATACTCTATTCCATTCTACTCCAGTGCTCTCCACTCAACTCTACTGTATTCTACTCCACTCTATTCTACTCTACTTTACTCAACTATACTCCAGTCTGCTCCAACCCATTCTAATCCACTCTACTTCACTCAACTATACTCCAGTTTGCTCCAGTCCATCCTAATCCACTTTACTCCACTCTATTCCATCCCACTCTAATCCATTCTACTGTATTCTACTCTACTATGTCCTATTCCACTCCATTCTACTTGACTCCACTCCAGTCCACTCCACTCTATTCCACTCTACTTCACTCAACTATACTCCAGTTTGCTCCACTCCATTCTAATCCACTCTACTTCACTCAACTATACTCCACTCTATTCTAATCCACTCTACTTCACTCAACTATACTCCACTCTATTCTAATCCACTCTACTTTACTCCACTCCATTCTACTCCACTATACTCTACTCCACTTTACTATACTCCATTCCACTCTACTCATCTCAACTCCACTTTACTATACTCTACTCTGCTCTACTTCTTTACACTTTATTCTAGTCTACTCCACTCTAATCTGATCTGCTCTTCTCAGTTCTGCGGATGGATCTTTATCCAATTTTAAACACAAACATAAGTTTCAAGAATGCTAACAAATGTGAATTCTACCCTAACTTGAATTTGACAAATTCTGACAAATTTGCAAGTGCGAAAGCATCAATGCATCCTGATTACTGAATTCAAAATTGAGGGTCATGAAAAATGTATTCCCATGAATCATATTTTAAAGAAGCATATTGTATTTATTGTCCTTTTATATAAAATGAAGAGATTTGATTGACATCTTTGGCATTGAAAATTCAGTGTACATGTAAAACAAGCTGGTTAAGGTAGGTTCTTTCTGTGTTTCTGTGCTTGTAGGTAGAAGATGGTGAAACGGATGTTGCGTGATTTTTCTTAGTGGTACAGCGAGAGAAAACAAAGCACTCTCATTCCATCATGAGTTCAATCACAAAAGATTGATTACAGTTATAAATAATTCCCAAACACTGCTGCACTCTGTTCACCCTTTTTTTCCACAGCGAGAAACAGAGACGTAAGTAATGAAACAAATAGACTGCAATCACAAAGCTGACTTTGATTCAGCAGGCTGGGAACACCCCGACGAGGGCTCGACAAACTATTCACTTCGATCCCCGGCAGCCATTTCCAACCTATCAGTATCCATTAACTTCAGCGAATCGGAAGGGTCAAGGGCAAGGAAAAGAGCAGGGCTTGTTCATTCTGTTAATGTAAACACAGTGCAAAGGGGTTTGGAGCCATGATCAGCTCTATAGCTTAAAAACGAAGGCGAACAATTTAGTTTAAAAATGTTCACTTTATCATCAGATTAGTTTTAATTTGGAGTTGTATATGAGCTCATAAACGGCCTCAACCTCCTGATCCTATCGCTGCTGTGCTGCTAGGGATTGTGAGGAAAAATAACACTCCTAGAGACTGGACCAGATCTTTTTTTCCAGATCTTTATTTGTTAGGCACATGAGGAAAATCAATACACCATCATAGTCATAAGTGAGCTGTTCAATGTACAGTACACTCGATGGAGAAGGGAGAGGTAAGAGTCGATTTTATTGATTGAGAACGCACACGTTTATCTATTTAAGGATGAATGTAGCGACGCATTGTATTAGACATAATTGAATCATAAGTGAAAATAAGGTGTGGACCTGGAAACATGATAAGCAGGGAATATGGATATAGAAAAATAAATATAAAGCACATGTGACATGCTTTAGAGAACATGTGTGAAATAACATCGTGCTCTTTTAAAGGAAAACAGCATTCTTGGGGTTTCTTTCTCTTAGAAACTGATTTTAAATGGAATAAATATTCAAACCCACAATAAATAACTTAACAAAGAATAACTTTCCGAACTATTTCTGGTTTCTTTCTCTTTCATGAACATTCACATGCTCCATTTGACCCTTAATTCTAATGAATTAGCATTCACATGGCATACATGAGTAAGTAAGTAAATAAATAAATAAATATTTTATTGTTATTTTTTTATAGATATGTAGGGATATATAACATTTTACTGTATACGTTTATATACATTTTTTTTTTACAAGAAATAAACAATTTATTAGGTTTTGTTGAAGTTAAAGGTTCTAATATTCAAAACTTCAGATAAAGATAACTGATAAAGAAGTACACACCTCTACACAATATCTACACCAAACTGAAATATGGCCAGTGTGACTCCAGCTTTTAAATAAAGATTTCTCAGAATTCCCATTAATTCTTTAACATCATATTGGTATTGGCAAAATTAAATAATAAAAAAAAAAAAAAACAATGTCACTTTCCCTCTCTTGTTAGAATCTCTGTGAACTCCAAATCCTAAATCCTCATGATCCCTAACCAATCTCCCAATCAGTCCCCTCAGACCGAAGAGTCAATTAGTCCTGGTGTCTGCTATGTCTCAATGTACGATCCAATCACAGCCGGTTAATCCTACTCATGTAAAGTTAATCTCTAGCTTTTAAATTCACTCTCCTGTGCCACTCTGATGAGGATTCACAACCCCTCTGAGTCCTGCTTCCTTCCAAGGTTTAGCCTTCTCTTCTTCTTTTTTTTTTAACGTTTACGTTCATTTTGGGAGTTTTTTCCTGTTACAGTTTTTAGTGGACCAACATTTTTGTGAGGTAGTAAATGACAGGTTTAGTGTAAAAAAAAAAACAAAAAAAAAAAACACCACAATACAAATAACATCAGATTGTTTTCCAGCAGCTTTGTCATTTCTAGAGAAATACACATGATGGTCGTTTCGCTATAAGTGACTGAGAGGCTGTAGAAACCTGTGCTGGCTGTGGTAATATAGAGGACAGAAATGTTTTCTGTTCATTAGCGAAGAGGTGTCATGAATCTTCTCCACGGCTGTTAATGTCACTGGTTGTTGCTTTAAATTTATCATGAATAGTTTTATAAGTTTTGAGTTTTGATTAATGTTTGGATGTGTTTTAAGTTTAAAATGGGACATTTTCAATCCGTATCAACAAACAAATGATCTTTTGAGTCTGAAATAAAATGAGTCTGTTGGCTTTCAGTGTGTTTTAGACGTGTGTGTGTTTTTTTTCCCCATCTCTGTTGGATAACCTTACACAGAATTTTTAGTAGTTGAAAATAACACCTTCAAAATTTTTTTGAAAATGCACTTAGGGCATCTCAGAGAGCAGAAATGGGTTTGATATCACTATTTACTTTGAAGATACAAACATTTGTGTCAAAAAACAAGCTGTTTTATTTTTAGTTTTAGTTTTTTTGTGTGGAACTTTTCTATGAATATATTGCCCCTAGTAGGCTAGAAAACAACAGAAATACTTCTGAAACACTACAAATTCTTAAAGCCCCGAGTTTCTACTTTCATATCAGCTTCATATTAAGCACCACTGTGGAGTGGGACGTGATAAAGATGAACACAGAGACAACAAAACTTGTTTTAATCCTTCCTGACAGCATGCAAGACAAACATTATCGAATCTCTAATTCAACAGCTAACCTAATTGTAAACCAGTTTGTATTCTAAAGCAAAATGTTTCTTTGCTTTTCTGATGACTGCAGGTGATGCATGTGTCCTTGCTCTTGAAGTTTTATTTACTACGCAGTCGTGCTGGGGTTACAAGGGGAAAAAAAATAAAAAATCACGGCCGAATTCAAAAGCAATCAAGAGAGAGAGCAGAAGAGAAGATGGAGGTTGTTTCAGTAGTAGCTCCATGAAGGAGATGCCTGAGGGCATTTCAGAGGACTCTGACTTCAAAGTCTCTGTTCTTCCATGAGAAAGGCCATGGGAGATTTGATATCAATTTTAGATGATAAAGAGAGAAAGGAGAATAGGGGGCAGCTGTACACCAGACATAATAAAACCTCCAACCAATGTCAGGAGTTACAGTTACACATGCTCCAACACAAAGCATGTGACATGTGGAGTGGTGTGATGTTGTATGTTCTGGGATTTTTCAACGCTAGCCCAGAAAATATCACGTAGCTACCTGCAGGTCAGGACACATTAGCGATGAAGAGGAAATAAATCACTTGGTGTCTTGCTGTAACAGGAAGATATACCACTGTAAAGTTATTATTTTCCAATAACTTCACATCCTGAAGTGTTTTATTCATCTAATTTAATACCGTAACACTTTCCTGATTTTTTTTTTTTATTTAGTAAGCAATGACAAGTCGTGCTTTTTTATCCATTTATTGTTGCATCTAATGTTATAGAACCTCTGTAAAACATATACAACTTCCTGTCATCCTGTCACCTTTAAAAAAAAATGTCATTATCTCTCCAGCCTATTTTTTCCCCCTCTCTTAAAGTTAATAAAACTGCAAAGTGCAACATCCTGAAGTCATAAGAGAAATGCTTTACCTCAAATGCTCTGACAAAGCGTTGACTCTCCTGTGGAGATGCCTTCAGCATATGTTCTTACAGAAAACACCAGGTCTACAATTACACATTCGTCATGTCTAGCGTCCACCTGGAGCCCTGAAGTGTGTTGAAAGGATGTTCAGTAAGACTGGAATGAAGAATGTGAAGAAGAGTCCTGGGATGAATTCTGAGTCTTTACGATTGATTGAAGCATAAAAGCAAATCTTGGCTTCAGTGACATGAACCTGAGATTTTGGGATGTGAAAAGCTTTCAGGACCTTTTAGAGCATTCATAAAGCTCCAAGCAGATGTATGGAAAGTACTGTTGGAAAGGAAACATGAATGTGGAAAAAAAAAACATTTGATACTTAAAGGTTTCAAAACCAGCAGTCATCCTATCCCTTTGTTATTTAAATAACTCAATTGTGCAGCGATGACTAGCGTGTAGTCTGGTCCTAGAGAGCTACTGATTTTCTTTTTCTCTGAATCGTACCTATGGCTTTAAAACCCCTACAGTTTCACAACAGTTAAAGCCCAGGTTGTGATTTTCATCACCATTTAGGGCTGTTTTTAGCTAACGTGTCCAATGACTCCTTGGTCAGAATTACAATTAGGGCAAAATAAATGTGATCTGAAATTGTGCCCAAGAGGACACCATAATGGCAGATATGCAGGACACAATAGGTTACCTGCCAGGGCCATTTAGACACAGCATTTAATCTTTCCCCCTCTTAGCTGACACAGAGCTCAATGGAAACCTCTTTAGGAAGGCAGGACGTGGTGCTGATTGCTGCTGAGTGGCCATCGGTTCAAAGCTCATTTAAGAAAGTTGGAGACCTTTTCACCTCGCCACTGTATTGCGCTCAAGATGACAAATGAGCTGCAGAAAGTGCAGTGTTTCCCCCGCTACAGCAGTCCCCGCTCCCTATTTCCCTAAACAGCTATTTATCGACAACATCCCAGCCTGCCCGATAACATCAGCTTCTCACAAAAGATCTCTATAAATAACCATCTGATCTCATTTTCATTAGAAGACACATTATTGGACCAAACAGATGGTGGTGTTGGGGGGAATGTAAGATTAAAAAATAAGTTATTCCCAATCTGGAAACAAAAGTAAGACAGAGTCAGTCTGATTATTATTATTATTATTATTATTATTATTATTATTATTATTATTATTATTACAAAACACTTACAAAACTCTGACATTCTACCTCAGCTGATTGTTGCACATGCAATAATTGCACTACTTTGTACTCTGCACTACTCTGTACACACAATAACACTCTCACTGTACATCTTTCCTGTACATCTTGTGTGCACACTGCACTGACACTTTACTTCCTGTTCAATTGGACATTTATACTTGCCTATAGACATCTACATATATATTTATATATTTATCTTACATATGCACACTGTACATACTGTGTCCTTTTGCGACACCATTTCAAAGTTGACCATTGTACTGTATTATATTTTTGTTTTATATTTGTTTTTTATGTTTAGTTTTTATAAAGCAGTTTTATATTTGTATACATTATATACTATACTACTATTTTTGTTAATATTTTATTATTATTATTTTTATTTTATTTTATTTTTCATATTTATATTTACAGCTATTGATACTACATATATATATTTATATCATATACATATATATCTATATATACATATATATACTTGACTTTCCACACTGTCCACACTTTAAATTTTAAATTTTTCCTCTTTTTACTCTTTCTTTTTGTGTAAGACAGTCGTAAAAAGCATTTCACTACATGTCGTACTGTGTATGATTTCGTATGTGACCAATAAAAATTTTAATTTGAATTTGACCCAAGACAAGCATTCCATGTCAAGGGTTCTCACAGGAAGTCGTGCCACCAAGCTTAGGCTAAAAATAGAACAGACCACCAATGCCACCAATCCGTCAACAAATAAATGCGTGAAAAATCATGTAGATATTGAACTCATGCCAAAGGCAATGTTGGTATCATGGGCTGACTCTTTTAAAACCGTTAGATTCACTTGGCTTTCCACTGACGCAAATAAGTTTTGTGAACGTCTCCCGGACGTACGCGCAAATTAGCTAGAGTTCAGTCCGGTTCAGTTCGTTCAGATGCCGACAATGCTTCGTATGCAGATGCAATTTTCTTGTAAAATTCCAATTCTTAAGGTGAAAATTCGTAAGGGGAGGTATTAGTGTTCTGAGGTTCCACTGTATTCAAATCTAGACAAGAAAATACAGCAAATTCAAACACAGTATATAGGTATTTCTTCAAAAACAACAACATTGTGTTAATAATAAATTGTATATAGTTTTAATAACAAAGAAACGCCTCCATCTTATTGAAGCTTTTCATCATATCATTTATTTCATCTTTTAAATGTAAAAAATACTTCATTCATAAACATGTCGTTTCAAAACATCTTGCAGAGATAAAACTCTTTCATTTATAGAACTGTTTTATAAAATCTCAAGGGAAAAGGTTCTACTGGCCAATTACCGAACTGTACATAACCCCAGTTCTATATATAACCCTGAAGTACCTCAGTTTTGTGTAAGTGTAGTAGTGTATATTTAGGTAATTAAATCCCCACATGGTAGACCAGATCAGTGGTAAAGTGTCTGTTACTAAACACCAGTGTTGTGGGTTTGATTCTCAGCTCTGGTGTGAACTTTCAGGTTTGAAAATGAACTGTGTCAATGTTACTCAATTCAGTCATGTGGAACTGACATGCATATTTGATGAGCAAGCTTTGTTGTTAGTGTACAAAATAAAGATGCAATTTTGCTATTTTTATTATTAGATTAAAGTCCTAGCAGTCTCTGTTGCACTTACTGTAATTACACACTGTAGATTGCTGTCAATTAGGTTGTTTTTTCACTGTCTTGAGCTGTCCAAGACTTGACGGGTACAAACGTCCATTTTTTTTTTTTTTTACTTGTTTTTACCTTTTTCTTTACTCTAGTAATTAATTAAATCCAGTTATGTACCTGTTTTCTTTTTATTTATTTAAGTAAATAAAGCCCATTAAAAATTTTGAGGTTTTGATGGAAAACCAAGTAAGTACTCCTAACGCAGTTCACAATATACACAATATTCACAATATTGTTTCTTAATTTGATATGATTATCAGAGTTACAGTATGGATAATGCTTTTTAATAAACTCCCCCTATAAAATACATGAATTTGATGCATTAATCATGTCTTAATAATTACCAGTAACCAGCTGCATGTTTCACTTCAAATTAATAAAATACTGAAAAAAAATTCATAATAAAAACCTGGTTTTAAAAAAAAGTTCTAAATTAAATTAAGTCATTCGTTTTAACATTTCCCCCAGCGTTAAATAAGCTAAAACCTGGTAAAAAAAAAAAAAGAAGTTAATTTAATATATATATATATATATATATATATATATATATATATATATATATATATATATATATATATATATATATATATATATATATATATATATATATATATATTTATTATTATTATTATTATTTATTTTATATTTTTAAATAACAAATAGTCATTCATTATTAAATAAAACTCAATAATCGGTACAATGCTGCAGTTTAAGAAGAGTCACACACTTAGCAGCATGCTGTTATGGGAAAATAATCAACGCCAGGGGGGAACTCTCTTCAGTAACTCTTCTTCCTCAAACCACACTGTTCATTATTTTCCGGTAACAAGCCCCAAAGTGCTGTAATAGCCAGTGTTTATAATCGTATATTAGATATTAAGTCACAGCTCTCATTATTGCCAGCTTATGGCCGCACTCTTTCATTCTAGATGTCCATTTTTGTACTTTTTGTGTGTTATTATTTTTATTGGTACTTTTTAAAGAGAGTGTTGTTAATTTGATGGAACAAAATAGATTTTATTGTAAATATTGGAGAATTTATGCCGCAGTAGGGATAGCGCATGCCGTCTGTCATGCGCTAATTAGCAGGATGGATGATGTCAGTTGGCTGAAAACAAAAGCGTCGTCTCTCAGAAGTCAAAGCCTTCATTGCAAATAAATAATTACAATTCCACAAATATCAGCGGTTATATGAAGGGCTTGTTGTTTTCACAGCTGCAGCTTCATCTCATTTCATTTCATACTTTGCTTGATTGTAACAGGTTGTGTGTTTCTCTATCAATCAAATCCTTGACTGAACTTGTGATATTTCTAGTGGGCTTCCTGTTCGTTTGTTGGTTGCAGTATGGCCACCGACCCCGATGCCTTTTCCTTATTGTGCAGGGATTTAAAGACTCCCCGAAGCAATCTGTATGCAATTTGTTGTAGGGTTGGAATAATCTAATGAATAGGCAGAGTCAATTAGACAGGGCTGTTTTTCTTTGTCGTGCTTATTTGTCTTGACACTCTAAGTGCACATCTTGTCATCCAATATTATTAAGGAAAAACAACTGGGGAAAAATAAAGCATGAATAAGCATATGAGCCATCAGTGACACTGCACACCATTATTCCCATCCTCTCTTTTTCTGTCTGTCTTCCTGTCTGTCAGTCTGCCTGTCTCTCTCTCACTGCCTCTATTGCGCTCTCTCGCTCTCTCTCTCTCTCTCTCTCTCTCTCTGTCTGTCTGTCTGTCTGTCTCTCTCTGCTGCTCTCGCTCTCTGTCTGTCTATCTCTTTTTGCCACTCTATCACTCTCATTGCCTCTCTCACTCTCTCTCTGTCTGTCTGTCTCTTTGTCATCTCTGTCTGTCTGTCTGCCTGTCTATCTGTCTGTCTGTCTCTGCCACTCTCTCTCTCTCTCTCTCTCTCTTGGTCTCTTTTGCTGCTCTCTCTCCCTCTCTCTCTCTCTCTCTCTGCAGGGCTATCGACTCCACATGCTTTCTTGTAATTAATGTTAATCTAGTCGAGGCCAGATAGCATGCAGTGCTCAGGGGAGTGGACATCACTCGCATATCCAGGCTTCACACACTGAAGGTTCTACAAGGCCAAGGATTTAATAGGAGGCTTGCATGCCAAATACAATAGAACCTCAAAATAAAAACTTCATTCTTTTTTTAAATTCTGTACGACAAAGTTGTTTAACATGATTTTTTTTTTTCTCTTTTCCTTTCACCTCTTTATTGCTGGGTTTATGGAAGCCTGGTGTCTTAGAGAGGCAGCAGATGCGGGCGCAAGACTTTTATTTTATAAGGTGCAAAGGAATTAACAAAACAGGGTATGAACCTAAACAGCAAATCATGAACAAGACTGTGAGCAAAACAGAACAAAAAACAGACAAAAATCAAAAGGAAAAACAAAAATGTTTTCAAGTCATATAGAAAACTTCACACGTGAATTTGACACGTGGTCACGTGAATCTTACGGAACTTATGTTGATGTGATCAGTAATTAATTGAGTTTTTATGAAAGAGCAAGAGAAATGTAAGCTTCAGTAATTCCTGCTTATGACTCGGTTAATTGCTGCATCGTTAATAGTGAACTCTGAGTGTTTTAACATAGAGATAGAATAAGACGTAATGATGAACTACTCATCCGTTCCTGATTAGATACTGAACAACTTTCACAACTAGGACATGCTTCTTTTTTTTCTTACATTACTTTTTCACATCTGAAAAACTGTGTTTTTCTCACACAATTCATTTCCAGATTTTTTACATGATTTTTTATTTTCACACACCATCAATCTTAATGTCACCTGTCTTTAATTCAGGATGCATGTTAAGCTCAAATGCATTTTCTCCTTTATTTCTAACATTCATTTCCATATATATTTCCATAATCGCTTACTGAAATGTACAAGATTGTTTCTTAGGGGATAATATAATAACTAGCCTACTATTCCTACTGGCTGATACTACTGGAGGCGGTGGTCAAGTGGTTAAGGCTCTGGGTCATTGACCAGAAGATCGCCAAGCTGCCACCGTTGGGCCCTTGAGCAAGGCCCCCAACCCACCTTGCTCCAGGGATGCTAATATTGCTAATTTGATGAATAATAACAAGCTGTATTGTATCCAGGAGAAGGTGATTTGTTAAACTGCAAAGGTTTCATTTGTTTCATTGAGTTAAATTCTGCTCTTGTTGACCAGAAAGCTGATCGTTTATAAATATGCACCTGTATTCAGTGACCAGTTGTTTTTACCTGCAGAAGGACGTTTCATCCTTTAATTTAAAAAAAAAAAAAGGAATACTTGGTGATGAAAGTAAGTAAAATTTATTGTGTGTATTAATATTTTTATTTATTATGACTCATATTGCACTCCTGTATTTATTGTAGACATGCCTCAAGGACGTTTCTTTATTTTGTGTGTGTGTGTGTGTGTGTGTGTGTTCCTGATGCCTCTATTCACTCATACCGAGCCCCTCTGATCCAGCGGGGATTACACGAGGTGAGCGACATAACCGAGGTCATGTAATCAGCCCTCAATTGCAGTCGACATCACTGACCTTATGTTCGTTTGGAAGTGAATTAATTATAGAATTTCTCCACATCATTAACAACACACACACACAGGAAATGTTCAAATCCTGGGTAGTTGCTCAGGAGAGGTAAAAAGGCTTTTTTTTTTAATGACGTAAAGGTGTCTAAAGAGAACGCTCTCCTTCCCAGAAGCCGGATCTCACAGGGACAGACATAATGAAGATAAGCATTTCGGCTGTAATGTACTTTTCACTAGAACTTGAGCTGCATTTACCCGGAGCTACGAGGGCGAGAGAGCTTTTGTATGAGCTTTTGTGTGCAATTTGTATTTGCTGTGAGCTGTGAGTGCTGTTCTCAAAGCAATTTCTTGAGGCAGGGTGCCACCACGTAGGGACCTGCCTGTCGCCGATTACCTCGGCTCAACATCACGGTAGTCAGCCGTGTTACTCTTAGCATAAGCAGCCGGATGACATGCTGTAAAAGCAGTGTCGCTAATACTAATTCCAGGCAACTTAGGTGTCATCTGAAGTGCCTGTGTTTAAGTGGGAATCTAATTTATTAGGGGTTGAAAGAGATGCTACGGTGGCATGGCATAAAGGGGTGAAATGTGAATTGTGATGTTTAAGGCCCAAGAAAAGTGAATGTATCTCAGTGGAACAAATTGTCTGCTCCTGAGCCTGCTCTATTCTCCTTTATTTTACATAGACACCAGGAAGTGGTGAGTTCAAATCCCACAAATGAAATATGTTTTCTGTAGCATGTATCCTTCACAGGGTTAAAGATGGGAGAAAACTTGAGAACCCAAAGGAAACCCAAAAGCACAGGGAGAGCATGCAAATTCCTGGTACACCGTGCTGGAAGTTCAGGGATCTAACCCTTAATCCCAGAGGTGCGAGACAAAACATGCTAACCGCTAAGCCACCATGTTCCCTCAAGCCAGACTCCTGATATTCCACAACCCTAGCCAGCACTTTAAGACATCAAGAGACATGAGTCTGATTTCATTACTGACTTTCACCTCTCCTGAAAGTACATTTAGTTTGCACAATTGATTTCTTAATTCTGATTGGTCAGAAGGTGATTAATTTGTTAGAGTAGTAGTTAGACTTTGTCTGAATGTGGAAAGATTTTCTACAAATCATCCTGCCACACGCTGTCCTCGGGATCCCGGGTGAGTTGCCAAGAGAGGCGCTGAGATCTTGGCATCTGAAGAACTCGTCTCTAAGTTCATTCAGAAGTATGAGCATTCATACAGAGTTTGGAAGTACACTATATTGCAAAATTTTGGGACACCCCTCCAAATCATTGAATTCAGGTGCTGTTTTTCAGGGGTTGGGCTCAGCCCCTTAGTTCCAGTGAAAGGAACACTTAATGCTTTAGCATACCAAGACATTTTGGACAATTTCATGCTCCCAACTTTGTGGGAACAGTTTGGGGATGACCCCTTCCTGTTCCAACATGACTGTACACCAGTGCACAAAGCAAGGTCCATAAAGACATGGATGAGCGAGTTTGGTGTGGAGGAAATTGACTGGCCTACACAGAGTCCTGACCTCAACCTGATAGAACACCTTTGGGATGAATTAGAGCGGAGACTGCGAGCCAGACGTTCTCATCCATCATCAGTGCCTGACCTCACAAATGTGCTTCTAGTAGAATGGTCAAAAATTCCCATAAACACACTCCTAAACCTTGTGGAAAGCCTTCCCAGAAGTGTTGAAGCTGTTATAGCTACAAAGGGTGGGCCAACTTCATATTACATTCATGAGCATCTAAAGGCAGACATCCCAAAATTTTTGGCAATATTGTGTATGTGTATGTGTATGTAGAGGGTTCTGATTGGCCCTGGTCAGCACGAACCTAAGGAACAATATTCTGACTAACATCTGGTTATCTTGCACTTTGATAACAATGAGGGTGGCATACAGTAACCATGCAGTAGTTTTGTTTGTCATTCAAATCAGAGGTTTCTTTTCATTTTTCATAATCGACTAATTAAAAGCATTTTATTTAATAATGAGATTGTTGGTATGGTGATATTTATGGAAGAAGTTTCCAGTGTCAGAACTTTGTATGATTTGTAAGACAGTAAGAACAGTTGCGGGAACGAGTGTTATAATGTAAGCCAATCAAACTTTCCACAACATTAAACATTACTACAGGTGGATAAAAAAGTGTCATTTGTTAATGAATTCAGAACGAGGAATAAAAAACTCCTTGGAGTAAAACAAAATTGCTTCAGAATGATAACAGTGACTGTTTTATTCCTTTCGTCTTGTCAAAAAAAGAAGAAAAGAAAAGAAAATCCTCTGAAATGCGTTTAGTTCTGTACTCAAATTGTCTCTGTTTTTTATGAAGTTGTATTGTACATTTTCACTGTGATGGCAGCAGTCTGGCAAAATGAGTCCCAGAAATGTCGAGAAATTTTAAAGAAATTGAGAAGAAAGCAAAGAGACCTAAAAAAGAAAAAGAGTGACAGCCTCGAGGAGAAGATTGCGGTTATTTTGAGAGTGGAAAGAAGTGAACATTGAGTCATTTTTTTTTTTATTTTGTTTAGATTTAAAAAAAAAAAACATTTGGTGAAAAGTAGTTTTAAAACACGTCTTTTCTCTCAATAGCTCTTCAACTGAAATGACCTGAAAACACTGTGATAAATACGACAGAGAACGACTCAAACAATTCACTGACGCAGAATACGTACAAGATCAAATAAAAACAGTTTTTATTCTGCTCTAGAAAAATAAAACAGTTATTGTACTAACAAAAGCAGCTTAGAACAATAACAACTGCTTTATGTTTAAAGAACAATAAATTCTGTTTTATTTCTACTGATACGTCGATATTCATTTACTGACGTGGAATAAACAACATGTTTAGTGGGTTTTTGTTTTTGCTGACCTTAAACAATCTTATCTACTTGACTTTATCCAGTGAGATTAAATTTGTGATAAAGAAAGAAAGAGAGAAAGAAAGCCAAATGGTTGATAGATAGATAGATAGATAGATAGATAGATAGATAGATAGATAGATAGATAGATAGATAGATAGATAGATAGATAGATAGACGGATGGGAAAAGAAAAGAAAAGAAAAGAAAAGAAAAGAAAAGAAAAGAAAAGAAAAGAAAAGAAAAGAAAAAAGCCAAATAGTTAACAGATGATAGATAGAGCGATAGCAACCAAAAGAAAAAAAGAAAGAAAGAAAGAAAGAAAGAAAGGAAGAAAGCCAAATAGATAGATAGATAGATAGATAGATAGATAGATAGATAGATAGATAGATAGATAGATAGATAGATGGATGGATGGATGGATGGATGGATGGATGGATGGATGGATAAACAGATAGAAAGTTATATTTTAATCCAATATGATTGTCATGTTGACCTTCTAATCCACCTTAAACTCCATTTTCCACAACTCACCACAGCCTACAAACATGGCTGCTTAAGAACAGGAGGTTTTGTTAAATAGCTAAATGCTCTGTTTCTCGAGTCTTCGTCGTTCTGTGACGTGGCGAAAAACAATAACTCTGTAGGGTCAAGAGTCAAAATACAGAAATAGCATAGGGACGAAAAGCAAATACCGCCGGCTGCTGAATTGGTGATAGATATTGAAAATGTCAATGTGGGGATGATGGAGTGGGAAAAACATTCCCGTATTTTTCCCCAAGGCCATCTCTGCCTTGTGTCCGGGGTGTGCTTGTGTGTTTGGAGAGAATGAGAGAGAGAGAGAGAGAGAGAGAGAGAAATAGTAATGATTACCATCAGGAACTGGGTCTGGACTCTGACGGATTCTCTGGCAGCATGGGAAATATTGTCCCAGTTTCCAGCCCACACATATTGCCTGTTTTTTCTTCGTAGCCAGTGGGAAGTGATGTGTGGGTATATATATTTCTGAGATTTGAGTAAATTACACCCTGCCTGTAGTGTTTGTGCATCAGGGGCAGGGGCTGATTATCCCACGCTGCTTGACTAAAGAGTGTTTGATCCGTAATCGATACGGTGTGAGGGGGGGGGGGGGGGACGGCTGACAGCACCGATTAATTACTGAAGAGGGAATACACTGCAAAGCCATGGAACATATCAAACGGTCACAGTATCGATATGTACAGCAGTCTGATTTAAGTCTCTAGAGATGATGTCACAGATTAATTTGCATATCCACTGAATCACTAAATCATGTGAAGAAGAAAAAAACAGAAGAGATTTATCAGAATAGAAAACATGAGATTGTTTTATTTTATTTTGAAGTCTGTGGTCTCGGATCCTGGCTCTACAAATCTGTTATCAAAAGGGATGGATTCGGTCATTTTTATTACTTATCTCCAAGAAGTGAAGACCAAAGAAGTGGGGAGAACAATGGTGATCAGTGAGCGGTTATTTGTAACGTCCACTCCGAAGCAGATGAAGTGGGATGTGAGTGTGTGAACGCAACATGTAATTTACTAGCAGCAAACCATGAATCAGGGTCACAGTCCATCATGGGTCAAAGAAACAGCAGGACAGCGTGAGAAAAGAATCTGTTATCACAACACCGGAAATAGGCACGAGGAACAAAACTAGGAAATATACAACAGAGAGACAAAACAGAATAAATATGTAAGATGTGTCCTAAATTGCGTACTTATACACTATTCTAGTACAAATAGTGTGAGTAATGTGGTGGGTCTCACTGCAAATTACAAGAAAAAGAAGAGTCTGGATGATACACAAATTCAACCGAAAGAAAAAACTATGGCTAGTTGGCAGTTGACACTAGCAGCAGTGGAAGAGGGGTGGAGCTACCAGCTGGACGAGACAAAAAATTAAAGATGGCCTTTTACATCGTCTCATGATGTTTGATGTTTGTTTTTCAACCTTCAGCATATAGAACCTTTTGGGGCCGACGTCACGATGACGTCACAGCACTAGCTGGAGGCAAAACTACAGGCGGCCAATACAAACCAGTACAGAGTCGGCTACACAAGGAACGCAAATGTCATCTTGTGTTGTCGGTTGCCAGAATCTACAGAGTACAGAATCTAATTTGGAGTTTTATCATCTACCTGCTGCCACTGCCAGACAAAAAAATGACGACAGCTGTGTTTAAAGACAATAAAATGAGCAGACTGGACAGAAACAATCGTCAAAAATGCTCACGTTTATAGTGCACACTTCATATCACATAAATTTAAAGAAAGTATTGTTTTTCGTCGGTATGGTTTATGGTTTGGTTACTTGTCTAAATATTTCTTATGCATGCCCACCTCATCATAAATTGGAAAACAAGTTCAATGATTTCTCATGTAACGCTAGCTTTTTAGCGTGTAAGTTAGCTAACTGGTAGCTAACGACCGGAGACTAAACAAAGGAAACTGTTTGTGTCATCTCCCTTTCTACAGCTGCCAGAAGCGATCAGATTGGTGTAGATGTCAGGTCACTCAACCGGAGGTCCTCCAGGCACATCGTCCATCCATTGAGAGAGCGTGTACGGGTCGGCCAATCTGGTTCCATCAGTTAAATAGCATTTGCGGTCCTGGACAGAGAGTGACCTAACACAGTCAGATAAATTCAAATTTTGACCAGGCACTGTTTAAAAACAAATTACCGCTTGCAAAGAAGAACTTAACATGGAAATGGACTTAAATGGACCATGAGGCATCACATGATATGACATCACAAGGGGTGGAGACAGGACCAGGAAGTGAAAACAAAGAATGTCTGAAAGATACGACTCAATATAACTTTCACTTCTGAGGTGAAAATCCTTTTCTTTTCTTTCTTTTTTTGTATTCAGTGCTTTGTGCCTTTTACGGAGTTTTATGGGTTTCGTCAAATGCCAAATCAGCTTACACACACACACACACACACACACACACACACACACACACACACACACACACACAGCTGGTCATTTACAGATGATTGCCAATCATCAGCATACGCACACAAGCATGAAGAAAATCAGCGTAAATCTGGTGTAATTCGATTTTTTTAGTTTGGTTTTGCTTGAGCAAAAAAAAAAAAACGCTAAATTGCCAAAGATCAGTAAAGGATTGATAAAAGCTTAAAAGCTGCACGCAGTAGCAAATTTAACAAGACCAACAAGATCTATTAGACTGTGATCCATTTTCTTGTGAATTGGTTCAGCGTGCTAATGCGAATCATTAACAGAAATTACACACTTTATTAATATTCATTAATATTTCTGGGTATCGTTAAGGATGATTAAAAAATAATTTGTATTCCTGCCGAGTGCCTCGTTCATCAACATTAAAACCAAGTGAAATGAATCAACTGAATATCCACTAGCGGTATTAATACAGAGAAGACGTAGGCTTGTGTACATACAATTAGTATCAGACAATTACAGCAAGCCACAGCGGGAATGAAGTGCAGAAAACGCTTCAGCACCAAGAGACGGTAATTGCACTGATCAGTGACATGGATCCATCCGCTGTGCGCAAACTGGAATCTGATTGCCTGGGGCTTGCAACATCATCATCATCATCATCATTAGCAACAGAGTATTGGGACGTACAATTTCAAATCATCTCCGATACCCAGGCCACATGTTATCCTCCTCAGACAGGACCAAGTCATTTGTATTCAGATTTTATGTTTCCTTTTTTTTCTTAAGCACAAATTGTTCTTGTATTAAAAAATGTTTTAGCAGTACAACAATTGCCTTTCTTTCTCAAGTTTGGATTGATTTATAATTGAAATGTTGTCTACTTACAGTCCATCACTTTGTGTCATCTCTACTGTTACATCTTCAAAAAAAAATACAAATAATCTATAGTCATGTACAGCATTTGACTAAATGTTTTTGGACACCTGACAGAGTCATGTTCGGTTCAGTTCAATTTATTTTATTTTATTTTTTGTGTAAACCTTTTAACAATGAACATTGTCACAAATCAGCCTTACGGAAATCTATAAATCCAGGATATTTTATGACACTATTTATTCCTAACGATAAAGGGGTGATGGAAAAACTCACTTAGACGATATCAGGAAGGAAGCTTGAGAGGATCCAGACTCACAAGGGAACCTCGTCCTCATTCCCCTTCTATAACTGTGAGCTATATGGTTAAATAGTGCGACCAGGAGGTTCATTCCAAATATAACAAGAAGTCTATATTATTGAGACTTGAGTATACAGTCCTAAAGCCATCTTTATGGTTTCTATCATGGTGGTACCATCTACAGCAATCCCATCTATCTCCAGGCTGTCCATGTTAACTGTCCTCAGCAGCAGAGATGAGTAACCTGAAGTAGGGCATCAGGATGGTTCAGGTAGACTTTTAAACTCCCCATTCCAGATTTAGTCCCTGGTCACTGTTATAATTAGCTCCACTCTTCTTTTCCCTTCTCTTCTGGGAAGGATTTCCACTACATTTAGGAGCATGGCTGTGGCTGTGTGTGATCATTAGTGAGATCAGACGCTGATGTTGTGATGTTGAGGAGCCTCCAGTTCCAGTTCTTCCCAAAGGTGTTCAGTGGAGCTGACTCAGAGTCAGGGCTCAGTGCGGGACACTCGACTTCTTCCACTCCGACATTAACCTCCACACCATGTCTTCATGGAGTTTGCTTTGTGCACAGGGGCATTGTTGTGCTGGAACACGTTTGAGCCTCTTATTTCCAGTAAAGCGAAACTGTAACTTGACAAAATACAGAGACATTCTATACAATTGTGTGCTTCCAAATTTGTGGCAACAAATAAAAAGAAACTTATATAGCTGTGATGGTCAGGGGTGCACATACTTTTGGCCATATAAATGAATACTGCTTGCTTATTAATGTTTAGATCACATATATCATGAGTTCTTGACTCTGATTGGTCAGGAAGTGTTGGTTAAATGTACTCTTTGTGATAGATTTTTGTTTCTATAGTAACACCTGTGAAACCAGCAACAAAGCCATGTGTGGTTTTATCTCCTCCAGTGTCAGTGATTAGGATCTAGATCTAAAGCTCTAACTTTTATGATTAAGGAATGTCTTCAGCATGTCTACAATTTTTATTCAAATTTTTATTTTGACTATATGACACCGAACAGTCATGAAAAGCATCTTACCATGTATGATTACGTATATGGTTAACATAAATCCTTATCAATGCTATACAGTTCTTCTCAAAATCGTTTCATCCTCTCTTTATTCTTTAACATTTCAAGCTTCTACTTTGTCGAAATCTCAGATCTCAGTAATAATCCTAAAAATGGATCAGTCCATTTCCTCCATGTGGCACCAACAAACACAGCACCTGTGTTTTGATGCAAGGCCTCAGAGTGTGGAGCTACACAACACAGCAAACCGCTTCACACAAACTACACACCAACTGCACAACTGTATGTTGCTACTGGATGTACGGCTTTCTCTTTCTTAATATTAAAACATGTCTATAAGGTAAGTCTGAAAGATTTTAACTTTGAACTGCAAAGCTTCTGAACAGATGTATTGCTGTGTGCAAAAGTTTACACACCCGAAGGAGGTGCGGTTACGGAAATTTATGGGAAATGATGCTGTGGTTTTGTGTTTCGGTTGATTTCTTTTTCTATAACATCACTCCTCTTATACAGCAGCAATTTGCCAAATTTTTTTAGTTATAAAAAATAGAACATTGCACTTTTTTAATGGTTTAACGGTTTTAACGCTGTTCCCATTTTGGAAAACAAGAGGTGCATCCAAAAATTGCATACTTCTGCTACTTGTGCACTATTTTATGGCATTTTGTAGAATAAAAAAAACACTAAAAATTCCATCAAGTTAAAGAAATGCACTTATTACACCCGGATGATGCACTTATTCGACTGTGTAAAAAGTTAAACACTCCATGCACTCAATGTCACAGCTTCTAATGCATAAGAGGGGCGGGGCTACCAGACACTGACGCTTTATGAGACAACATTTTCAAGATGGCTGACGACACTCCGTTGGAAAAGACTTCCTAGAAATGTCTCTTAAATGAGCCCACGTTGTGCAACGTTAGTTTTTCACCGTTTTAAATATTCGGTGTAGTTTGCTGAAGGTACTGTAGCAGAGTCGTATTTCGAGCATTTGACGTAATTCGCCATCAGTAATTACATGTGACAAGTGACAAATCCGTGTGAAAGGGCTGTTGCTATAGAAAAGTGAAAATATGACAAGAGCGTTAATATAAAGGTGTGATATTTAACCAGAACGATTCTGTTATGAAAAAATGAATCAACACCTTCTGACCAATCAGATTCAAGAATCCAACAGCGCTGAAGAGTAAAAATATCTTTAACGAAAAAAACGACATCTGATTAAAGCTGTGCACCTCTCTCTCTGAATACGATATGAATCTTCTCATTCTTTAGTAACACAACGTTTCATAGCCTCCAGCCAGCTTCATATCATCCTGTAATATTGCTCCTGTATTTATTTATTTTTATTATTATTATTATTTTTTTTTATAATATACATTCTTCAAATCAGGTTCTGAAACCGAGTGTGACATAACAAATCATTTTCATTATTTTCTTTCTGTTCTTTTTTACCTTTTGGGAATTATACTGTTTTATTGGTAAAATAGTGATAGATTTTATTTATTTATTTATTTTAACTCATAAAGCATGGGAAATGAAACAGAGGAATCTTCAACACAACACCTAGAATAACACTTCTATTTGTCTCTGAAGAGCTTATTCAATTTTTAATAACACACACAATCACAATGGCCCAGATTTAGCTGTTATTATGATAATTGTGCTCATTAATCTAGTGCGCATCTCTCTAGTGAGCCGTTCTTTGAGATAATACTTGTTTGAAAACATACACTGGAAAACAAACTTGTTAATCACGTCGCGTCGGCTGTTTTAGGGCCGTGTTTTAGCCGGTGTAGTGAGGATTTAATAGTGAAGTTGCTCACAGCAGGATTCAAACCACAGACTGAGCTACAGATGTAAGCGTATTCAGAAGTTAGTGCTAAGAATCGCTAGCTTCCGGTAGAGTCTTTTCAAGGAAATGTGCTTTTATTTATTTCTAAGTAACCTCTTGCTTTTATAGTATGTTACAGCAAAGAAAAAAAACTTGCCTCTTTAGTCCACATTATCTATCCCTGATTTATTATTTTTTTTAAATTATTAGTCAATAATTAATTAAGTTATTTTGTTTTCTAATTTGTTATTGTGTTTTTCTTATTAGTTTTTTTTTATTTATTTGATATTTTATTTTTCGGATTTGTTATTTTGTTATTTTGCACTTCTCGACCACCGTAGCTTAGCAACTGACACGGAAACAGAAACTGTGCATGAAAACCTCGCGCCATAGTGAGGGAAATACGTCACCAAAAAATTAGCGAACGTTAATTTTTTGTTAATGGTCAACTACACAACAAATTTAAAAGAAAGTAAAAAGAGACAAAGAAAACTGTGAAAGACAACAATACCTGCTCAGGTGCAGGATGGCAGACCTGACCATATTTAAATCAGTCATGCGCTGTGGATGTTCAAATATGCAAATAAGAATCGTTTAAGAGAGATTATATAGAGTCAAGATTAATTGTTAAATTATGATAATATCTATATAACCCAGGATTCTGTTTATCTGAAGTTTACAATCACCCAGGGAACTATTTCATGTATGGAAATATCTGCATAACCCGACTCTGAATATACATAGCTTTCCCTGGATAAATAGTGACTCTGAATATGCCACAATCAGCTGACTTGTTGACAACCCTTGTATGCTGTTCGGGTCTGTGGGACCCGTTTTCATTTTTTATCAAAAGAAAAATGATAAAATTAATTATTTTTTCAAACTCAAACTCATTGGCCTTGGGTCATTTTCTGTGAAGAACATATATCAGAACACATTTTCAATGACCACACACTGTACACCCCCCCTACACATTTATATTACATACGGGATGTTTGGGTCCACTGGACCCAGGGCTAATAAAAGTGTGGAAATTGTAGGTCCTGTGTACCTACACTGTCCTCCTCCTGTCTGGGCCTGCTGCTTCTATGTGTGTGTGTGTGCGCCTAATGTCACCAGTGATGAGCAGCTGATGCAATTTTGGAGCCGTTGCCCCTTTTAGGCAGTATATACCATCTAAACCTGCAAAATACGGTATAAAGATCTGGGCTGCCTGTGATGCCACTTCCTCATATGCTTGGGACTTTAACAAGTCTACACAGGGAAACCTGACGGAGAAGCCGCTGAGAAGAGTCAAGGAATGAGAGTTGTCCTGGACATGACTCAGTGGACACAACATCACATGCGACAATTTTTTACCTCACACAAACTGGAGCAGGAACTCCTAAAGAGGAAGCTGACCATGGTGGGAATGATACGAAAAAACAAGTCTGAGCTTCCACCACCAACTGCTGACCACAAAGAACAGGCCTGTCAACTGTACACGTCTGACACATCCCTGGTATCCTATGTGCCAACAAAAGGCAAGAATGTGGTACTCATAAGTAGACTGCACAGGGATGGGAGAATCTGTGGCCAGGAGCATCAAAAACCAGAGATCATCATGGATTATAATGCCACAAAAGGAGGGGTGGACAACATGGACAAGCTGGTGACTGCCTACAGCTGCAAACGGAGGACTCTATGCTGGCCGCTGGTGATATTCTTTGACATATTGGACATCGAAGCATACAACAGCTTTGTCAACTGGATGGCGCTGAACCCAGAGTCGAACAGATGGAAGCTCCAGAGGAGACGCCTCTTTTTTGAGGAACTGGGAAAGGCACTGGTGAGACCTCAAATCTTCCAAGAACCCCAGTGTCTGCAGCCATCAAAAGGATCCCATTCCACCCAATCTACAGAACCACCATCAGCAGAGCCTGAAGTGTGTGTGTGATGCTGTTGACACACATGCCTTGCAATAGTGAGGTGTAAATGTTAGGTGTTCCTGATCTTCTCAGCGTTCTAGGTTGCAGCTACTAAACAACAAAAAGAAGCGCTGTGAAGTGTGTGGACCCAAGATGGACAGAAAAACACAGTATGCATGCATCAAGTGCAAAAAGTGTATACGCAACACACACAGTAAAACTCTGCCCCTCATGTGTTGTATAGGCTGGTATGAAAAGGCAATGTGTTAAATGGGGCTGATGTGTTGTCTAGACTGACATGGTTACTGTATATGTTCAGCTAATGTTGTGTTAACTGACCTGAATGGGTTAAATTTCTAATGAACGTCAAATTAATAAGAATCAATAGTTATGAAAAACCTTGCTTCATTTGTATATTTGTGGAATTGTTTTGTCATATCCTGATTATAATTGATATTCCTTTTTTTTATTACATTTTATTAAAAGGCGAAAATAAAAACAAGCAGCAATGTATTTCATTGATGTGGTCTAACAAAGGGAAAGGGCAAATATTAACCATATATGTTGTTTATATTGCTTGTAATTGGGATAAAGTAAACATCTGTTGAGTATTTTAACATAAAATTGTTTGATTGTGTTGAATTAAAGACCCAAAAAATTCAGAGGGTCCACCAGACCCACGAACATTGGTTGAGTAACAAAAATATGAACACCATACAAGGGTTAAACAGGTATGAGGCTGTTACAGTATATTAGTCTGATTTTTAATTTATTCACAGTAAATAACCGATTATTCACTTGTAACCATGTCCTTTTTTAATTTTTGCTTTTCAGAAATGACTACAGGGAAATGGAGGTCATTTATTACTTCAATTCATTTTGGCAGCCACTTAGCCAAAGATTATACTGCTGTGTATAAATATGAACATGCCAAAAGATCTCGTGTACACCATACCAGGACATTGATTCATCTCAGTTAATCATGTTGGAAAATGTAACGCTTCCGAGAAGGATGTTCGGCTCTGTCCAATGAAAACCACTTCGAATCAACCCGTAAAGGTTTTAAAATGTAGACATTCAACAGGATAGAGGATCGAAGAAATGAAAAGCATCCATTAATATCATCCAGGAGAAAAGGATCACTATTAAACGGTCTTGGGAGGACCAATTACGTGCTTTCCTAATATATTTAATAGCAGCCAAATGGGTCCATTTCCTCAGGGAAAGCATCAGACGTCTATAGAATTTTAGGTTTGACTTTGTCCTGCCTTAATGTGTTGTTGTGTAACTGATGAGCTTTGGGTTCTAATTGAACGTTAGATCGTTATTTTGTGAAAGTGGCTGAGAAATTAGAACGGAAGCAGAGTGCAAATAGTTTGTGACCTTGCAGGTTTTAGCCTAGCGTGCTTCAATAGATTCAACTGGTGTTCTTATTACACAGAAGTTGCATTGGCAGCTAACTGAAGAGTCTTTTTGCTTTCAAAACTCACATGTATTCAAGGGATACGCTGGCCTCGAGCCAAGGTGGTCATTCTGAAAAATGGACCCAAGCACCTGAAAGTGAGATTTAAACCCATGCTTTTTTTCTTTTTTAGAACAAAGCGTTAATTATGATGATGGCTCTGTCCTCAGGCTGCACGTCTCAGCAGGTAGAAGGTAAAACACGTCTGTGCCTTCGCATTACTCTCTCCTCCCGGGAATGGAATTACTCTATATTAAAGACTAAATGTCCCACAGTCACTTTAGGGTTGTAAAGCAGCCAGGAGCTCCATCTGCCTCCACATTTTCTCTCTCAATTTGCTCCACCCGTCCACTCACCGTGGGCAACGATCCCAAACTTGACCAAAGCCTTCTGATTCCACTCACAGCTGTGTACACTTGTAGACATGTTCCTGTCCCTTCATCCCTTCATCTCAAAAGAAAAGCGTATAGGAAGGAAGAAATGAAAGAAAGAAAGAAAGAAAGAAAGAAGGAAGGAAGGACAAGGGGAAAAAATAAAATATCTGAAGGCAGTAGGGACCTGACCTGATATACTGTTATTGCATTTTAATACAGGCGAGTCCCTGATCTCCTGCCAAGATGTCTCTGGGAAAAGGTTCTGCTGCCTCGTATTACCATTTCATCACTTATTCATGATGAGCTTTAAACAGACAGCGAGGATGGTGGGAGCCTCTAGCAGAGAGAACCTGAAAGAGATGCCTACTGAAATCTCTAATCTGCATTTATCGCACAACACTGTCGAATTCCTGAGTCGGATCGGTGAGAAGGCGTCGAATTCATTTTCAATAACGGCAGCTCGGATCTGATGTAGTTCATCAGCTGCGAGGCAGATAAATGGTTTCAACAAGATGCGGTTGTTGATATGGTGACGCTTTTAGTGAGGATAGAAGGATACAGTGAGACAAATAAGCACTCTTTACAATCATGGTGAGCAGAAAAGCATTTCAGTACAGAATAATCAGGTGGATGATTAGGTACACTGCATCCTAGAACAGGAACCAATACAGCCCTTTCTACATATAGCTACAGATAGCTTTCGCTCTTTAACTTTCCGTTTGTTTTTAGGCGCCAATAAATAATCGGCAGGCTGCCTGATGAAGTTTGATTTTACAATTCCTTTTAGCCCTCATGCTGTCAATGTGTGCTAACAGAGCAGTCAATAGTGGCAATCAGCCTGGATGACTTATTTTAAGCAGTGACAATGTCAAGAAAATCAGAGTCATGGGTTTTTTCAGTGCGAGTTTCATGTGGGTTCGGCTTTTCTTGATTCGTCCAAGAAAAACAATATGACAAAATAGTATAAAAACATATTGGTACTGATGTTACATGAAGAAGAAGAAGAAGAAGAAGAAGAAGGAGGAGAAGGAGAAGGAGAAGGAGAAGAAGAATCCAAGCTACCAGTCCAAATACATGAGGCAAAGTCATGGTCAAAAAACAGGCAGTGGGTCAGGAGATCAGTGAACAGGAAAATACAGGCAAGGCTTAGGGTTGGAAAAAACACAGAAAAATGAGAAACAGTAACTGAGGGGTGATATAATGACTCAAAGGCTTGGTTTGTTCAGATATGTTGCGTCAACTGGAGAAATACTTCCCGAGGAATACTAGACGCATGAGGGTTTAAATACACACACAAATCAGAATGTGAAGTGAAAACAGTAGAGACTAATCATTCAGGCAGTAACAGTACTTATTTCTTAATATTTCTATTCCTTCTTAATTAAATTCTATTTATTTGCAAAGTCTAATGGAAAGTAGGTCTGGG
Organism: Hemibagrus wyckioides; assembly: GCF_019097595.1. Lineage (NCBI taxonomy): Eukaryota > Metazoa > Chordata > Actinopteri > Siluriformes > Bagridae > Hemibagrus > Hemibagrus wyckioides. The sequence continues at coordinate 4,986,217 of NC_080722.1, forward strand.
TTTCATTTCACAGCAAGTTGTACACTGTGTATAACCGAGTACATGCCATACAAATTTTGAATGTTGAATAAAATGTTGAATGGAAAAATAAAATGCCAAAACTAGTCCGTCTTCTCATAAAAACGTATTAATCATCTATTTTCACCATCTCTAATATGATTCTGTCAAATGACACGGTAAAAGCAGCGCGACGTGATGAGGCGAGTCAACGATGAGTAAAGGAAAGTGTCTGATTCACCAAGTCTATTACAAAACAAACATGGCTGGTGTTTCAGAGTAATGAGAAACTAAACAGAGACGGAGCGTGCCTGTTCAGTGTTTTCCCTCAGGGATAAGAGCACCTACTCTAAAGAAATTGGAAGGACAAAAATATACCCCTCCGACATGACGAATGGAACAGGAAATGAACAGATGTGCTTGCTGTCTGTAGTGCAAAGAGAGCAATTCGGAGACCAGGAGAGAGCTCTGTGTATGAGCAATAACTCCGCCCCTAACCTTAACCTTGAATCCTGTGATAGTTATGAATGTTAAGTGCGAACAACAACACTGCTGTTTTATTTTTTTATTATTATTTATTTATTTACAAGGGACAGGAAGTCAGGCCAGGTGTACAAAATCACAGACAAAATGTAAATTTAGGTTAAGCTCAGCAAGTCTTATGTCAGCAGTTACTGTACTGTACTATGAAGTCTCCAGTAGGCGTTCCTACTACAGGTTGCCATGGTAACAACATTTACAAGTGGGTGGCACAAGTTGTTTCGCGGATAAAGTGAGACGTTCTCGAGAGAGATTTGGCATTTGTGTATAAAATTTAGCAGTGTACATGTGCATCATATCATATGCGATGTGTGTGATCTTTGCCACGGATCACGTGACCTTTATTGTCTTCACTTCTGTTTTTAGTCGCAGCAGAGAGTTGCTCTGGAGTTGCAAAAAGTTTGCCTTTTCTCAACTACGTCATATCATTTGGACATCTTTCTGTCTGTCACTCATGACTGTCACCCAGAAGTTGCCAGGACTGTAATATATACTGTATAATGTAATAAAGGTCACTAGCAAACACTAAACCGGAGCAGTGGAATGAAATGCAAACAAAGCATAATAATGAATTAAAAGATTCTATATTATTAAAATATCCTAATTTTATATATTAATATAGGAACTATGGTCTAATCTACACATGGAGGACAGTTTGTTGTAGAATAAATTCATAAATAAATAAGCAAAATGCAATATATATATATATATATATATATATATATAGCAGTGATATGTCTCGTAAAGTGAAAAAGCCATTTTTTTACAGTTAATAAAAGTATATGTATAAATTATAAATAAATAAATAATACACATTTAAAAATTTAATTGTAAAATTTTAACTACAAAAAATAACAGTGAATGAATGAATGAATGAATGAATGAATAGAAGAATCCAATAATTTAAATAATAAAACAAACAAACCAACAAATAAATATAAAAATGAATAATTTTTGTAAAATTTAATTGTGTAATGTAAACTTAAAAATAAATACAGTGAATAAACATAAATAAATAAATAAATAAATAAATAAATAAATAAAGTTAGACAAAAAAAGGCTAGATAAAACTTCAAGTGTTTTTTTTTTTTCCTTTTCTTTTCTTTCCAGTGATAGATGGAGCCTGGTGAGTGATTATAGGTAATGTGTTTCAGATCTTTGGTGCATAAAAAACAAAACCCTTCTTCACCACTCTATGACAAATTGCAGTGTCACCGACCTGCAACAAAACAACCGCCACAGGGACAACGTCCAATTTTAAAAAGTTAAGCTGCTTTTAAACTTTCTGCTTCTAACTTTTATCTGCGGGGAAGCCATGCTTCAGCGTGTCGACCGTTTAGTGAAATTCGATGTGTCACGTTTTCCCGTGTAGTTATAGGTGCTACATTGGTATCTACTTGGATTTAGATTAATATACTATACAGTTATTTTAAAATGAATCAAAACGCATTACTATGTTTATCTGAATGAGGTTGTGTTCGGGGACTCAGTGCTGTGGTATTTGTTTATTTTATTACCCCAATATTCATGAAGACAGCATTAAGGGTGGTCTGTGTAATTGCTTTCTAGTTGGAAAGACTATAAACACCCAGACAGAGTGCTCCTGGAGTACTTTAATGGTAGATTTTAAACTAAATTAAGATTAGACTAAATTGCCGGATATAAACTGATGAATTTGTAATTTCTCACTGTTGTATGTGTTTTGGTTATAATTGCAAATTTACTGTCTACACTCTTGGGATTGTTTTGGGTAGTTAATAAGGTCTGTGGTTCTATCCTAGTGTTTGTGGTATACCTATGTCCAGCATGGTTTCCTCTAGGGCTTCCTCCAGTTTACTCACAATGTCCATCTGGGCCACTACGGAATGTTTTTTTGGTCTCTTGTGTTTGCTTACACTCTCAAATGTCTCTGTATGTATCATGTGATTGGTCTTTATCTCAATTGTTTTGATTTAGTACCTGTAGAATTTAAAGCAGGGGTCTCCAAGTTTTTTTGGAGCTACTCTGAGAAAATTAAGGAGGACAAGGGCTGCTTGTGTTCTATTATTAGTGATATTTATTTACATAGCATATTACCATAAATCAAACCAGCTGAATAAGCTATTTTTGTGTGAACTTTTTGTGTGAGAAATTACTTATTATTGTCAGATTTCGTTCATTTACATCCATTCTGTTATTTATCAACAAATTGTTACATACAAGTCCCACCAGCTGCACTAATAAGAAATGTTTACAACTCACTCATCCTGCATCTTACTGCAGCAGGATACATTCATTCACTGGTTTTGCTTTGGAAAAAATCGTAGCTTTATTCCTAATGCTGTCGAATCCACAGCAGCTTCCAAGTTGAAAGGATCTGCCATGTGTTTTCTTTAACCTTTATCCAAACTACTTCAATTTGTGCTTATAGATAGAAGATAGATTTAAGTTTGTATAATGCTGCCATATACATGTGTGTGATGAACAGCTGTGGAGTATGATTTGTCCAGAGAGTCAGATTTCAGTATGGGGCGGGGGGTTATTGAGTTAATATGACTTTATCAATTTGTACATATTCTATAAACCTTTAGGCATGCTTCTCAGAAGTGGCGATGTGTTGGTGACTCCCGGTTTAACTCCTTCTGTGGCTTCATTTTGGGATGAAATCTCATCCATGTAGTATATGTGCATTTCTCACATGGAAAACTCTCAATTTTCCCCTAGTTTTAGTATTCCAAGATTTGATCTGTTCTTGGTCTTCCTGGTTAGAAGTATTAGTCTTCTTCTGATAGGCCAACCTGATGTGGGCAGTGTTGGGCAGTTGTGGCTCAAGAGTCTGGGTTGGTGATTGGAAGTTCTGGGTTCACACTTCAGCTTTATCAAACTGCCCCTATTAGGCAATTGAGCAAGACCCTTAAGCCTCCCTGCTCCAGAGGAGCTGTATCATAGCTGCTCCTGTGCTCTGACCCCAACTTCCTCAGCTGGGATATGTGAAGAAAAGAATTTCTCTGTGCCTTAATGTACGTGTGGCAATAATTAAGGCTTATTCTTGCTACTGATTTTACACACTTATATCCTGCTGCATATCTGTCCTCATGTTACAAGTAAACTGTTACCTCTAACAGCGTAGTAATAAGTTTGCACGTTTGCCTCTAACCTCTGGTGGGTCAGGGGGTTGATTCTTACATCCGCCCGGTCTGCATAGAGTTTGGAGCGTTTTCTCCTCGTGCTTCAATTTTTCCTCCAGTACTCTGGTTTCCAGTTTTGGTGTCTCTGTTGTCCATACACGACAAGTAGAAATGGATATAAAAGTTTTTACACCCCTTTGGAGAATGAAAAAGAAAAAAAAGATTGCACATGTACACACTCCTCAAGTAATACTTTGTTAAAGCATGCTTATGCTTGTAATACAGCGCTCACTGTTTTGGAAAAGAGTTTTTATTCCACTCTTCTTCGCAAAAATGCTCCAGATCCGTCAGCCTGCGAGTGAATCTCCTGTGCACAGCCCTCTTTAAGTCATTCCACAGGTTTTCAATAGAACTTCGATCTTGGCTCTGACTGTGCCTTTCCAAAATGTTGATCTTTTTTTTTTTCATTCTTTTGTTGACTTGCAGTTTGTTACTGACATGCTGGAAGGTAAATCCTGCCACCCATGATCCCTTTATCTTGACTAGAGCTTCAATCCCAGCTGAAGAGAAGCATTCTCACAGCTTGATAGCCACCACCATGCTTCACCATGGGTATGGTGTTCTTCGGTGTTCATGTTTTTGTGGCAAACACATCATATGTTTTTTTTTAAGAATGATGACCTTTGATGCCCTGTGATTATGTCCTTGGATGATATCTGAGACTTCCAACTAGCAACCCAACCCCAGAGTCACATAGGCAAGTGAAGAATGTTGTCTCATGCAGAGAGTGACCAGTACTTGTGCCAGATATTCCTGCAGTTTCTTGAATGTTGCTGTAGCTCTCTTGGCAGACTCCCTGGTACGTTCTTGTCTTGTTCTTTTGTCACTTTTTGGAGGGATGTCCTGTTCTTGTAGGGCAGTGTTGGATCAAGCGGTTAAGTCTCTGGGTTGTTGATTGGAGGATCAGGGTTCTTGAACCCCCCCAGCACTGCCAAACTGGCACTGTTGGACCCTTGAGCAAGGCCCTTAACCCTCTCTGCTCCAGGTCACTGAATCATGGTTGACCCTGTGCTCTGAACACACCTCCAAAGCTGCGATATGTGTAGACGAGCTTCAGAGCTGTGTGCTATAATGTACATGTATCAAATAATGGGGCTATGTGGAAGCGTAGTGGTTTAAGTTTAAGGGGCAGTGGTGGCTCAAGTGGTTAAGGCTCTGGGTCATTGATCGGGAGTTCAAGCCCCAGCACCGCCAAGTTGCCACTGTTGGGCCCTTGAGCAAGGCCCTTAACCCTCTCTGCTCCAGGGGTGCTGTATCATGACTGACCCTGCGCTCTGACCCCAACCTCCAAGGATGGGATATGCGAAGAAAGACTTTCTCTGTGCTGTGATGTATATGTGACAAATAAAGGCTATTTCTATAAGCGTTGGACTTCTGATCGGAAGGATACGAGCTCAAATCCCAGTCTACCAAGCTGCCCCTGTGCAAGAACCTTAACCCTGAAGTGCTCTATTACAAATGTAAGCTGCTCTAGATAAGGGTGTCTGCCAAATGCCAGAAATGTAAAGGCTTCTATATTCTTGGTGAGGTTACTGTGGTGCTGTGTTATTTTTCACTCTTTCATCATGGCCTTTATGGTGTTCCATGGTATATCAATATTGGTATATTGGTATATCTATCGATTGATACCTTTAAAGAACGAGATCCTGGACATGCTTTGTAATATCTTTGCGGACCACGGCTTCAGCAGTCGGATGAAACCAAGAAAATCCTACAGAAGCAGCTGATGTTCATTTCACATTTATCAGAATCACTTCATTGTTGATGCAAATGTATGATCATTCCCTTTGAGCACCAGTTTGAATGTGATTGGTTCAATCAGAGCACATTCACATGACCCATTATTAAGAGTATGCATGCTTATATAAGTAGGTTATAGCATTTTCTTTTCTTTCTTTTTTTTTTTGCACTAAAACATTTCTACTCATGTTGGTTGCTATATTATACTAAAATTGGAATAAGATAAATAAGATGTATTATGTACACTCTGGTAGTTGATTTTTGTCGAGTTTTGTTGAGTCATGCTTCAAATTGAAGGCTACCTATAGAAAGTGCAAATGTGTATGAAAGCATATCAAAGCTCGAGAATGACTTTGCTGGAAATCTTTTGCTCTCCGAACAAAGCAGAGAAAACAAAACTACTGTATTACACCACAATGCCCTCTGTTGGTGTTTACAAAAAAATGTCTCTGAAATCTACTATCCCCAATGTGTAAATTATTTGATCATTTAGGACAGCACATCAGCTAAAACACCATCATCTCATCTCTGAGGAAGGGCAAAATCAGGTTCTTTTATTTATTCATATATTAGAAGAGCATGTTATCTAAAATCGCAATGAAACATCAGAACCTCATGCATGTAGTAATCGTAACGTATTAAAAACAGAAGCTTTTTTAAGACCATAGCTCATCTGTGTAGACAGGGATGATATTGCAGAAGGAGTCAGGGACACGGGGTTGCCAAATCCATGCTATGTCATCAAAGGCACATTGGGTTGCTGATTAGCAACAGCTGGGGAATAAAACCCGCAAAAGCAAGCAAAACATCCTTGAGGAATTATTAAAGACCCGAGTTTTTAATAATGAATGAGATATTCCTATGAGATAAGGCCTGAATTCCACAGTTACAAGGACAGCAGTGAAGAGAATACCAAGCAGAGTGTTAGAGTGCTTTACACCTCGAAAACACTATAATAGCAGTTTCGTGGAGCTGCCGTATCAAACTCAGTCACACACACACCATACAGATGCTCTCCTCCCAGCCACATGCAATTCCCTATTCTCTCTCGTCCACACCCTATTTGCTGAAATGGTACAGGCAGGGTCTGTCAGTAAACATGGCACTTTGGCCCCCCCAGATAGCCTTGCGCTACAGGAGACAGCAAAGACGACGGAACAAAAGCTCGGGCGGCCTGCGATGGAACGAAAAGCCCGACAACCTCAAGGCTACCGACATTAGGAAGTCTCATTCATGTGGCGAGGCTCAGAATTTCTGACAGCTCGCCTGTTTCTTGTGAGATCTCTGTCTCACTCCTGTCTGCTGTCTTTTTCATCACACTACAGTCCGTTCTCACAATGACATGAAAGAACAGCTACAGTCCGTGCCAGAGGTTTGCACTGTGACTCACTAATCCAAATCTTGGGACTGGGGAAAAACCGTGAGCTCAAACACTGTTGAACAAAAAATGTCTCATGTTTCACAGCAGGGATGTGTGTGAAAAGTGTGTATTTTGAAACAATTTTGAGCAAAAATTTAGAGTGAGGTTTGATGTATGGTACAGTGGCATGAGACTCGTGCAAAAAAACAGAATCACTTTAACATTGACTTCAAACGAAAAGGGTCCTTACCTAAAAAACGCATGCTCAGTGCTGATTGGACATGGTGTATAACTATCAAAAAGGAATAAAAAGCTGTAGTTTTTCAGTCTTTTGTCAAGTTATCAGTTAGCAAAATTTCAAGAATTATAACATTTTTTTTAGTAGAGTTTGCATTTTGTTAGTGCATTTTGTGTCACAACTTGGTCACATGTAAATTCATAACAATTCTCATAACTCGAGTATGAAAAGTTATAAAAGTTCGAGTCCAGAGCTGAGTTAGTATTTGTTTCTTTGCTCTTTCATTTTAGTCTCTTTAGTCTTTAGTAACATGAGTTAGTTAACTCTACTAATACGAGATGAGATAAAGGGAGGAAAAGACAGAGTGGTTAAATACCCTGACCAGGCATAACATTATAACCACCTGGGCACCCTGACTGGTCTGTGGCTATGCAGCCCCATACGTGGCAAACTGCAATGCAGTGTGTATTCTGACACCTTATTTTAATCAGAACCAGCATTAACTTCAGGAATTTGAGCAACATTTGAGCCGATCACTCCCCACATCCATGACGTGGCTCATGACACTGTCACCGGTTCACCACTGTTCCTTTCTTGGACCACTTTTGACACCCCACAAGAGCTGCAGTTTTGGAGATGTCCTGATCCAGTGGTCTAGCCTTCACAATTTGGCCCATCTCAAATTTGCTCCTTACACTTGTCCATTTTTCCTGCTTCTAACACATCAACTTTGAAGACAAACTGTTGACTTGCTGTCTAATATATCCCACCCAATAACAGGTGCCATGATGAGGAGATCATCAGTCTTATTCACTTCACCTGTTAGTGCCCATAATGTTATACCTGATCGGTGTATATCACGCTAAATTACATCTAACTATTTTCTGTGCCACTTATCCAATGCAAGGTTGTGGGGAAACTGGAGTCTATCTCAGAGGACTTGGGGTACAAGGTGGAGGACACCCTGGATGGTTGCTGATCCATCACAAGGCACAATCACACTTACAATTCACAAACTATGACAATTTAGAAGCACCAGAATATACAAACACTAGACACTGGACAGAGGCAGGAATAAAACCCTTAACCTCGGAGATTCGAGGCAGACATTAAAGCATTTACCTCATAATCTATGTGAAAGTTTAAAATGAAAAGCAGATATTATAATTATTTACATTTACTAATTACTTTTAAAAGCATAGCGCTGTTTAAAAAATTCTCTAATCTGATTGGTCAGAAGGTGTTGAGCTGTTTCTCTAACAGCAGCTCCACCTGTTGTAATATGTCATCATTATTGTTTCTATAGCAACAGCTGATTCACCAGAACATGAATAAAGTATGAAACATGATAGAAAATTCCATATAAACCCTGGTTTTAGAATTCCTCTCACCTCTATAATTGCTATCAGGTCGTAATTCTCTGACTGGAGGATAAAAAGAAAATGGCAGAGTCTTTTTTTTTTTTTTCCTAATGACTAACAAGGTTGTGGAGGGATCATTATCTTCATTTGTCTTGTGTCTTCCTGCCTGTTCCAGACTTTATTATCTCATTTGCTCACCGCTAAGTGTGTCACACAACACTCTGGAATAACCTTTAAAGACAGGAATTTGTGAACTTCTTTAATCCAGTCAATACATCCTGCTCCAAAAAGCTTGTTAAGCTGTGTTTTTTTTTCCCTCCGACTTAAAACCGGCATACTAAAGTGATTATAAATGAAGCTTAATCCTATTGCAGACTTAAACTGTAGAAAAGATATCTATCCTCTGGGTCTGAGATTAATGTGTGAGATTAATCTGATATTTGCAAGAGTTTATAGTGACTGAGAGCCAGATGTGTGAAGATGTTGGCGTCGGTTTTTTGAGACGTAATTAAGCCACACGTTTGTGTACATGCAGCTGGCCATGAAAGTGATTTAATAAATAGATATACTGTATACAGTAATACCTAATACATATTTAGTAATACCCTAAATTTGACCCCAATCATGCTCCCAAAACACTTTAATTTCGTTTAAAAGTTAGCTTAATACATTACAATCAGCAGCTAGGTAAAACTGTTAATGCTTTGTGATTGGCTATTTCCAGCCCTTCCAGGCAATAGCGTGTCGTAATGGTACTGTACTGTACGTACATGATATCGGCGACGTTCAATATCATTAAAATAACATTTTTATTTTATTTATATTGATATTTTGTTGATTTTACTTTTATATTTATATTACTTAATTAATAAACTAAACTTTTCTCAATAAGTTCGCATTAAAAAGCATGAAAATGTATAAATTGCCATGAATTAGCCGTAAAAACTTTTGCAGGATTTCGTGGGGTATGCAAAAAATTTGCGGATGCAGATTAGTTAGGTTCCAAAGAAAATTTTGCGGATCAGTGAAGCCACGAATCGTGAGACGCGTATCTGCGAGGTATTACTGTATGCATATACAGTGGAACCTCAGCATACGAATGCCCTCCCTTACTAATTTTCGCCTTAAGAATTGAAATTTTGCAAGAAATTTGCATCGGTATATGAAGCATTTTTGGCATACGAGCAAACTTAACTGAGTACCAGCTAAGTTGCGCCTACGTCCGGAAGCCATTCAAAACTTGGAAAGCCAAGCGAAGCCAACCAATGCAAGTTCACAAATTTTTCAATTTTCCAAGTCAGCAAAAACTGTTTCTAAAGAGTCAATTTAAGATGATAAGTGATTTTCCGCACGTTTTTGTTGACAGATGGGTGGTCTGTTCTTTTTTTAGCCCAAGCTTGGTGGCAGGACTTCCTGTGAAGATAATTCCCCTTCACATATAATGCTTGGCTTGGGTCACTTCTTTGTATGCAGCCATACAGTTTACATACGCTTCCTATTGGTAATATTGCTAATATTTTTGGATGGCTGAAACGGATTATCTGCATTTACTTTTTTTCTTATGGGAAAATTCGTTTCGCAATACAAATTTTCACCTTAAGAACTCGCCTCCGGAATAAATTCAATTTGTATGCTGAGGTTCCACTGTACATATACATACCCTTTTCACAAATGTCTATTTGTTTTCATTCCTGTCATTCATTTTGTCGCATGTCTTCCAGCTAATAAAAGGGTGCAAAGAAAAACGATTTGTAATTCTATATGATTTTTGTCCTTTCTCCTGAAGACCCTCAATAATCCTGTAGCTGACAGTATAAACATCCTATTGTTTGTCCTGAATGTTCAAAATCATGCATGTGTAAAATAAAGCTCTGTTATCTTATCCCTCGCATACTGCTTCCTTTTATCTTTTATCTGCTCTCTCTCTCTCGTCTTGTCTTGTTTTTGACCTTGATTATGGATTTGAGTGCGATATCCGTCTCGGTTTTGCACCGACCTCTGCGAGCAACTACGACTAAGATGAATTAAAATTCAGTGTTTTTACATCCGAGCCCCTCTGACTCGAGTCTGATGGCGCTCCACCGAGCCCTCTGAGCTCTGTCTGTGCTAATAGCTGAGCTGCTGAGGAAACTTGTCAGAGGCTCTAATGAAGACAAAGGCATAGGTCCAGGGAAAGAAGATGTGGGTGAAGGGAGGTTAATGTTATATTATATTACCCGAGACCTTGACTGTCCTTGGCAAATCATGCATGCCCAATGACCCTGTTTTCTTTCTTTAACACTGGGATTTGAAAAAAAAAAAAAAAAAGGGCAAACCAATCATCCAGGCTCATAGACTTTCACTGAAATCTGGTAAGAAATAAAAGTAGTTAAATAAATAAAGTTAAAAAAGTATTTTTTTCTATTATCTGCATAAGTCTTATTTAAATCTTTATCACATATACATTAAAACTCTTTACTCCGCATATCCCTGCTTGTTAGAAAGCTGTGATCAGTGCACAAAGTCAGTCACGATACACCACCCCTGGGGCAAAGAGGGTTCAAGACCTTGCTCAAAGCCCCAGCATTGGCAGCTTAGCCGTGCTGCTGTTTGGACCCCTGACCTTCTGATGAGTAACTCAGAGAGTGAGCCATTATATTAGGATATAAAATGTAATTTATTACATAAACATAAATCTCTTACCACCAGGTTGTTAAATCTTGTATTATTCAAGACCAAAAGAAACTTAGATTTTTAACATAAAGAATATTAAACAAATCACACATTTTACTGATGTACCATAAACAAGAAGATTTTTTTTATAATATATATTGCGTTTCCTTGAAACAGCAATGTCTGACAACTTCACTGCATGACTTAGCACTGTTATTTCAGTCCACACACACACACACACACAAAATCCATTTCCCACAGGGCCTGGGTCACGGATGATGAAGTGTCCAGACGATTAGAAGCATTGATAACTGTCAGGTCATGACAATTGAGCTACTCCTTCACAAAGTTATGAAAATATCAAAGAGATGTTGCTGCTTTCTCAGTTTTGACAGAACATGATCCGTCATCCCTCCCCTCCGCAATATCATCCAGTCAGTGTCGGGTCAGATAGCAGCTCAACTCCAGGGGTAAATGAAAACACTCACCCTTAATGCTGATCCTCGTATTACCTGTACAGGGTCAGGCTGAGGTGAAGTGTATGAATAATAAATTATAATGAAGGCATACTGTAATTTGATCATCTGCTTTGAGCTTCTGTTCATATATTACTGAAGATGATTGCTATCAGTAATTTAATTCCAATATATATTTTTATTTATAGCGCTTGTATTGCTAAATACCAAAAAAGTGGTTCACATGGGTTCCATTAACAAAGTAACATTGCCACTTACTTTGTTGTGTGTGTGTGTGTGTGTGTGTGTAAATGCTAGCCCTACACCACCAGAGATCCTCATCACACATTATGTCCTGTTTCAGAGATGCTAAAAAACTCTAGTTTTCAGTTAAATTATGCGAAGTCTTGCCATCTTTCCAGATCCAGAGACATTTGTTACTTATAGTTGATATTCTGATATTTTGCATATATTGTGTAGTGTATAGTTGGAAGGATTGATTAGCAGGATCCTTGTGTGGTGCAAAAGGGCTTTAATGACAATAACCAGAGTCCAAGGCAAACAAATCCAAAACAGCAATGCAAAAATTAGCTAGAGATTTAAAAAAAAAAACCTGAAAACACAGACAACATGGTGAACAAAACCAATACAATGGAACTTCAGGATACAAATTTAATTTGTTCTGGAGGTGAGTTCTTAAAGGGAAAATTTGTATTGCGAAACAAATTTACCCACAAGAAATAATGCAGACAATCTGTTCCAGCCACCCAAAAATATTACCCATATTACCAATTTCCAAGGGTCAAGGGTCCTCACAGGTAGACGTGCCACCAAGCTTAGGCTAAAAACAGAACAGACCACCCACGCCACCAATCTATCAACAAAAAAAGGTGCCAAAAATTATGTAGCCTTTGAACGCATGCTGAAAGCATCACTGGTATTGTGGGTTGACTCTTTCGAAACAGCTTTCACTGACTGAAAATGAATTCATAAAATAACTAACAAACTAAATTTAAGTTTCCTTTCTGAGCCTGGTTCCTCTCAAGGTTTCTTCCTCTCAGGGAGTTCTTCCTTGCCACCGTCGCCTCAGGCTTCTCATCATGGATAAATGTTAGAGATAAAGAGTAACTTAACTTTAAACTTTATCATTTTTTCTATGTTTCTATACTTCTGTAAAGCTGCTTTGAGACAATGTCCATTGTTTAAAGCCCTATACAATTAAACTGAAAAAAATTGCTTAGATAAAAAAGTGAGATAAAATGTATGTCGCTCTGGATAAGAGCATCAGCCAAATCCTGTAAATGTTAAAATAAATATATAAAATAAAGTTAAATAAAGTAAAATAAAATAAAACATAATACAACAGTGACAATCATTTCTAAAACCTGGCCTTCTAGCAAATGGAAAAATGAGAGAATAAAGTTAGATAAAATGGATGTCACTCTGTAGAAGAGCATCAGCGAAATTCTGTAAATGTAAACATAAATAAAATAAAATAAAATAAAATAAAATAAAATAAAATAAAATAAAATAAAATAAAATAAAATAAAATAAAATAAAATAAAACATAGCAATGCCAATCATTTCTTAAACCTGGCCTTCTAGCAAATGGAAAAGAGAGAGAATAAAGTGAGACAGCAGAAGTTTTGCTTGTAATGGATCTTTCTCCCAAATGATTTCTTTAGTTGTGCCTGAAAGTTTTCATAGCCAAACTGAAATAAAAAAAAATCTGTCATATTTACAAACATTAAGTAATGCCTATTTTCTTTGTGTACTCATGTGTCTATGTTGATTTAAATAAATAAGCTAATTAGCCCTAATTGATCAAGCATGTTCATGGGACAGCTGATGTACATTTAGCCATGCCCACAAAGCTCCATAAAAGGCAGAGCTCACAGAGAGCTGAAAATGACAAACTGATAACTACACCATGAAACTTAAACACGGTTTATGACTTGAGCCAACGTCAACGATCGTCCTGGGTATAACGATCCGGTGTGATAATGGAAATAAAAACATAAGTGCGAGTGAAAATCCAGTTTCTGTCTCCATTTCTATGGAAATGGGATGGAATGAGCGTCCATATGCTGCTCCACATTTACAGTCCTACAGAATTCATCCATCCAAGAGAGCATCAGTGAGAGAATCCATCACCGGCGCAAGTGCTCTCAGCTGAACAGAGGAACTTCTGCTGGAGCCACTATCCATCTGCTGTGTGTGTGTGTGTCTGTGTGGGTGTGTGTGTGTTCGTTCTACAGGAATATCTGAGCAGTTTGATCTTGTGGGGACATTTGGCTGGTCCCTATAAGGATTTTTTAATACAAAAATTACATTAAAAAATGGTAAAAGATTTAATTAATTAATTAATAAATAAATAAATAAATAAATAAATAAATAAATAAATAAATAAATAAATAAATACTTTGCTTTTAGTTAACAATTATGTCAAATGGAATGTCCTTACAAGGATAGACGTGTGTGTGTGTGTTTTGCCCCCCAGTGAAACAAGACTGGAATCAATTAGGGGTGAAATCAAGCAGTTACACTATAATTAAAAATTGGAGAGTGCTGAATGCAGGGTTTAAAATTCAGAACATAAATAAAGAAATGTCTAAAATAAATGTTGATTTACAAAAAAAAAAAAAAAGAAAGAAAGAAAAATCATTACCACAGGTTTATGTGTTGATCTGGCCCTGCTTTTTGTTTTGTTTTTTTTTAAGCCTATTTTCCAGCAGCATCGTTTTAGTTTCATTCGGTTTAATCAGAAGTGTATTAAATTGTGTTATTAAATATTTACTGTACTAACATGCTCCATCGCCGGGAGCAAATTACCTCCGAGAATTTAAAAATACAACCGAAACAAATGCTTAAATAGAAAAAAAAAAAAACGTAATAAATAAATATTGTAGACTGTAGTGTTCAATACAAAAAAAAAAATTACACTCTTTGATATATAGTCTATTTACAGAGCCTATATGTTTGTAAAATTAGACCTAGGAACGACAGATGTTCCGCCATGACCCACTTGGTCTCCAGACTTCAGTGAACATCTGGCAGAACTAGAACCAGGATTATAAAAACAGAGGGCAGATAAAAATTACTACTGCAAAGTGGGAAATGTTAGAGAATCCTTACATTATACCAGAGCACTGTATAATTCTTGAAGCTGGTTGATTCGTATACACATTGATTCAGCTGCAGTTTATATTGATGTGATGTTCCTATAGTAACAAGTCATACACCACCGAAGATCATGTTTAATCGTCAATTTAGTGAAGAAGTGAAGGAGTTTTCTGTAAGGAGATGTTTATTTAATATTTGTGGAAGGAGTCTCCAGTGTCAGCTCTTTATATTTATACCAATCAGGGATAAAGCTGGAAATTTATAGACAAATGAGTTTATGGTTTGCGATAGATAGATAGATAGATAGATAGATAGATAGATAGATAGATAGATAGATAGATAGATAGATAGATAGATAGATAGATAGATAGATAGATAGATAGATAGACTTTATTGATCCCATGTGGAAAATTCTTGTATCACAGCAGCTTTGTCAGTTACAAGATACAACATACCCTGGATGGAGTGCCAACCTATCACAGGGCGCACACACATTCAATCACACACTACAGGCAATTTAGAGACTCCAATCAGCCTAGAAGCATGTCTTTGGACTGTGGGAGGAAACTCGCCAAGCACTGGAGGAACATGCAAATTCCACACACACAGTGAGCAGGCGCGAGACTCGAACCCACGAGGCCCACAAAAATATAAGACTAATAAGAATGAAGAAAACCATAAATATAGAAAACAATAAATTAAGCTAAACTATGATAACACTTTCCTTTTTCCACCCACAAACCACACCAGCCTTTCTGTTAAATATTGTGTTTAGACTGTTAAATATTTCTGAAGTCTGTGTCAAATCTACTGAAACTTTGAAATCGAATTACCAACATGTGCCATGGTCAATAAACTGGACTGGAAACGCACAATCTGTTCCTTGTTCACAGTCACGGGACATTAATAGACTGTGAAGTATACGCTCATTGACGCTCTGTTCCGATAACACCACACCTTTTGATCTGTTTATGCTTGCCCGGTTTTAACCTAGTTTGTTTGTCCGGTTATTTGTGTTTTTGCTTAGTCCTGTGTACAGTTTGTAGATCTTTTGACCTCAGCCTGCTTCCTGATATCGAATTCGTTTAACATGGTTTTGCCGAGCTTTCATTGTCGCTGACTCACTTGTACCTGCGTTTATTGCCGTGTTTTTTCTTCTGACAGCATGATAACATAAAAAATCATCATATTCAACCTCTTCTTAAATTTATAACACCAAGCAGACATCTAAATAAGGTCTCTGTATGCTCAAATATGTTGTCACGTTTCTCCTATAACGTGTACTCTGATTGGCTCTTGGCTTGTTATTACGTCCTTGATACTTGCTTAGTTTTATATATGTGTGTTCATGGTACATAACTCATACATGGCGATTCAAACTAGCAAGAACCAAATATATGAAAGTCATTTTTTTTATTGGTAAGCAACTGGATGAGGAGCAGTCCTTGAGACAGTTGGACGCATCTTTTCACCTGCAAAGAAGTAAATAACTCAATCATTTGGACCCGAATGGAAAAAGAAATTTCCATGACTGTCGATGGATGTGTGAGTACAGGACAAAAGGATTGGCCTATAGGAAAAAGTCGACTCTTACAGAATACGCTCAGAGCCAAGAGTTGCTGTGATCTCAACCTGATTTGTTTGTTGTATTATTATTATATTGTATATCTTGTGTAATCTGAAGCAATCTCTGGCAAAATAATTTCCTTCGGGATTAATAAATCTTATCTTATCTTATCTTATCTCATCTCATCTCATCTCATCTCATCTCATCTCATCTCATCTCATCTTATCTTATCTTTAAGATCTTATCTTTAAGATCTTATCTTTATCTTATATAAGGAATAAAACACTCGGCTGTGAGCCCGTATAGGACGATAATCCGTGATGCATCTGATAAACTCACTCTTACAAGCCTAAAGTTTTTTCTTATAAAAGCACAACCTGAAGTCTTTTAAATGATCTTAAAGTTTCCCACAGCAATCTCCCAATTCTTACAGTTTATTCAAAACAATACTTTTCATCCATTTGGTGTTCCATTTAACAATTTGTTCAGCCCTGTTTCGTTATAGCAGATATAAAAAGTCATTCCCTGACCAGGCTCTCTTATTTATATCTCACTCTTGTAGCTGTAATAAAACAAACAAGAAAAAAAAAGTTTGGTTTGCAGTTTATTGAATATTAGACAGCAGTATAAAGATCTTTTTCATCATCTCTGGTTTATGGGTGGAAATAGAAAGTGTTTTAATATTGTTTTTAACCAATATGTTAATATGTTCAGAATGTAATGTGGATTCATCTGGCTGGTGTAACATTTCCCAGAATTCAGCGGGGCTTCACAACACGGCAAAGAAAACTGGCTTCCTTTCCCATCCATCAGGTTCATTTCCATATATGAGGTCACCAGACTCCTGATTATTACACACAATCACACACACTCCTACACACAGCCCAGATTCTCACATACACCTTGCGAAGTCTTGCTCCAGACATCACCATCATCCTCATCATTATAATTTCTTTATTTATTATAATTGTCGAACATATATACCGTTTATCAATTTGTGATATTTTTTAATAATCTGCAGAAACCAACCAACTAAACAACATCTTGCTTTAAGGTCACGGTTCCTCGGTTTAAAACTTTTGCGCTCGACTCTAGACTTTGTGTGGAATAATTTAACAGGAAGCAATTTAGCTCATCCTTTGGCTCCGACTTAAAGGTAATGAGACTTAAAGCTGCAACCTGCCTAATTATTTCATTAACTCATAAGCACTCGAGTGTTTTTGCATATGGATTTTAATTGCACTGTGTGCTTGAGAAGACACAAAGGTCAAAAATAAAATCACAGCAGACTGGAAACTGAATCTCTGGTGCATCTGTAGAGTCTATAGCACTGGAAAATTAAACAAATCGATCAAGCAATCAATCAAAAAAGTCTTTTAAGTCATCTAGACCTGTTCAAACATTCGGTCAGTGTATCCCTACAAAAAGCCATGATAATAAAAACGCATTAAAAATGTACAAAATTAAAAATGTAAGTCGTGAGCACGGTGTGCCAAACGCAAACACGTCTCCTTTAACGAGAAACACTCGTTATATCCCCGAACAGATGTTTTAATATGACTATGATGTAACTCCTGCTCATGTTATGATGGTGTTTTCTGTTTAAAAGGAGGCAATATGCATTAAAATTGAAGGACTTAATCCGAGTGCAGTCCATCATCCCATAACGCGGGAGTACTTACCGCCCGATATGAGGATTTGGGTGCACTTAACAGATCAGATCTGCTTCAATTAGATGTTTTTAATGTGGCTTTTGCAATGATTACGCCACTGCGCCGAGCCTTCTGTTGTGCTGGTGTGCATAGCAAAGAATTTCAGCGATGGAAAGCAGACTGGAGGTGAGAAAAAATAAAACATAAGTGTAACTTATGGGGAGGTTGCTGGGGAGGCTGCGGATGGAAGTCCCAAATCCATTAATCCGTTCTCATATACGTTTAATAGAGAAAAATAATACTGAAAAATCTCAAAATCTCAGTCTAGCCCTGTTTATGGTGTTAATTTACTGTTTTCTTTTCAATGGATCGTTCAACAGTGAAGCCATCAAAATTCTGCATACAGTCTGTGTTACCAACATGATTTTTTACCAAACAATTAAATCCATCTCCAAAATCTGATGAAACCACCAAAACGCTTCATAAATGTCACAAAAATGCATGTTCGACAAAAACACTGCAACGACTCTCACTCTTACAGCACCAATTACTACATTATATACTGATCTTACAACAATAAAGAGGTAAATGATGAATCTTTGATTTCTTTGAAGTTAGAATGATTTTTCACATAAATCAGGATTTCATTATAGTGTAAGAACAAGCTTTACTTTATTGTACTAAAGTATAGGGATTGTAACAGAAACAAATCAGAAATGCAGCAATTTGCTTTAATATCCTTTATTTCTCTCTCTCTCTCTCTCTCTCTCTCTCTCTCTCTACACCACTCTCACTCTGTCTGTCTGTTTGTCTCTCTCTCTCTCTCTCTCTCTCTACACCACTCTCACTCTGTCTGTCTGTTTGTCTCTCTCTCTCTCTCTCTCTCTCTCTCTCTACACCACTCTCACTCTGTCTGTCTGTTTGTCTCTCTCTCTGTCTCTCTCTCTCTCTCTACACCACTCTCACTCTGTCTGTCTGTTTGTCTCTCTCTCTGTCTCTCTCTCTCTCTCTACACCACTCTCACTCTGTCTGTCTGTCTCGCTCTCTCTCTCTCTCTCTCTACACCACTCTCACTCTGTCTGTTTGTTTGTCTCTCTCTCTCTCTCTCTCTCTCTCTCTCTACACCACTCTCACTCTGTCTGTCTGTCTCTCTCTCTCTCTCTCTCTCTCTCTCTCTACACCACTCTCACTCTGTCTGTCTGTCTGTCTGTCTGTCTGTCTCTCTCTCTCTCTCTCTCTTCCACTATCTATCTATCTATCTATCTATCTATCTATCTATCTATCTATCTATCTATCTATCTATCTCTCTCTCGTTTTCTGTGTCTCTCCCCCCTCCCCTTCTGCCTATTTCCAAATTTCTTTTTGTGTCTCTCTGTCTGTCTGTCTGTCTGTCTCTCTTTCTCTATCTGTCTTTGTCTCTCTCTCTCTCTCTCTCTCTCTCTCGCTCTGTCTCTGCCTCTGTTCTTTCTCAACCAATCTTCCTTCCCTTAATTTTCCTTAATCGATGTTTCCAAATAAAATCATTACAAAGTTGATGCTTTTAAAGAAACCTGGGTAGGATTTCAGTATTTGCATATGAAGTTGCAATCTTGTGATGGCAGTGATTATCATTTCATTTTATTGTAAATATTCAGATTTTCTATATATTTCAAAATTTGCAGGAACACTTTAAAATGAAAATGATTTGGAACTGCACAATTGTCAGAGCTGATGTTACACAGTAGAATATCAATCAACATCTTCTGACCAATCAGAATTGAGAATTCAGCACTCTGTGGAATAATTATAATAAATCACATGGCTAAATAACTGGAAAGCTTAAAAAACACTTTGAGGTACTTCTCAGCACTAAACCACCTAGCTAAAGATGTTGTTAGTAAGCTTAGATAGCTAACTGTCAAGATACTCACTTAATTCCCAATTGAAAATCTTTGACTAGCTTCAGCTTTGAGATTAGACGTGCTTCAGCTTTGCTTCAGCTGGATCCACTTGCTTTGTTACTTCTATCGACGTGTGAAGCCAAATTTCAGTCCTCGTGTCACACTCGCTTGCTTTTCTAGTATGTTGACAGACATCTGTGCCACCATAAATGATCCATAATCCTGTTTGCTGCAGCAAATATCCACTGACTTCATTCAGGCTCAGACATATTGCCTCTATGTGCCTGCTTATAATCTTGCCAAAACGGCTTTGTTGTCACATTCATCAGAGGAAATCCCCTGAATCAGCCGTTGTAAACACTGATTCGATGTGGTTCGTGTGGTCACTCAGGTGGCTCACAAGACACCCGATTTCACAAACCCCTGCTGAAGGTGTGGAGGTACTGTAAAGTTGTAGGCTTCTTGAAGATGGTCTCAGATTGAATTCTGTACTGAAAGCGTGTAGAACAAGAACGTCTACATAATAAGTGTAGAATCAGTGTAGCGGATTAAACCAGACCAACATGAAATCAATCTCATATTCATTATCTAAAGACAACAACAATTTATTATCTGTATACTACAATTCATAATCTGTAAACAACGATTCATTATGTGTAAACAACTATTCCTTATTTACAAACACCAATTTGTTACCTGTACACAACAGTTTGTTATCTACTCCTTATCTATAAACAACAATTCTTACATATAAACAACAATTCATTATCTATAAGCAACAATTCCTTATCTATAAACAACAATGCATTATCTATAAGCATCTATTCCATATCTATAAACAACAAATCCTTATGTATAAACAACTTATTCCTTATTTACAAACAATTCCTTATAGACAACAATTCATTATCTATAAACAACAGTTCATATTCTATAAGCAACAGTTCATTACCACTAAACAACAGTTTGTTAACTATAAACTACTATTCCTTATCTATAAACATTTTTTTTTATCTATAAACTACAATTCCTTATCTAAAAACAACAGCAATTTGTTATCTATAGAAAAAAAAAACATCATTATCTCTAAACAACAATTTGTTACCTATAAACAACTGTTGGTGTTCTTTAGACAACAATTAGTTTTCTATAAACATCAATTCCTTATTAATAAACAACAATTCCTTACCTATAAACAAGAACAATTCGTATTCTGTAAGCAACAATTCATTATTCATAAGCAACGATTTATTAACAGTATTATCAGTAATTTAACCTTTAGACAACAAATCCTTATCTATAAACAACAATTAATTATCTATAGACACCAACAAAGACCCAAAGTCTTTTTGAGAATGCATTTGGAGGAATTACAAAAATATGTCTACATAATTATTTATTCAGTAAAATTTCTTCAGGACACAGAGCAAGAAAATGAAGATTTCTGCACAGTGCAGTGCTTTAGCGCCACCCGGTGGTTCAATAGGGAAGTGCTGCTATGGTATACTGTAAAATATAACAGGAACAGGAGGATCTTTTCTATCAGATGTTCCTCAACATAACAGTTTGTCTCAAAGGCTTTGGCTCAATTATTGATTTTTTTTTTTTTCTCAAAACAATATGTCTGAACAATTTGTTTCTTTTTCACACCAGATTTTATTTATGTTGTATTAATTTAACCTTGTTTTGGCAAGTGTATGCATAAGAGTAAGTGCAATTGTTTGCATTTATTTATTTAAAAAAATTGCATTTATTTATTTAAAAAATTGTCACTCTCTTCATAACTTCATAATCCATTATATGCAAATTGATCTGTTTAGTTATTAAAATCTACATGAATATTCCATAAATATGGGATATCTGCTATATTGGCAAATGACCTTGTGGCAATGTTCTGTTCACTATATAAGACTTGTATAAAAACAGACAAACAAAATTTTTGGTTTACATTTAACATATGGCTTTAAAACAAATGCATTTTCCGTGTACTACAGTACTGACTTCTCACAGTAAACTTGTGTCTGTTCTTAAAATCTGTAACAAAATTCAGCTTGACAAACCTGACATGATCGTATAATAAACTGAGCTGTCAGGTTCAAAAAAAAAAAATGAACGAATGAATGACACAAATGAAATTAGTACATAAGAAACATTTTCAGAGTTGACTGCTATGGTTAAAAAAAAAAAAAAACATCTTACACACCTTACACTTTATTTTGCATTAAGAATTCAATATTTTGGGTGAGTTTTGCAGACATGCAGTAGAGTTGTACAACAGTTGTGACAAATACACTTACAGAAAAATAGAGTCAAAATAAAAATAGAGTCAACAATGGATTTTTGTAAAGAATAATAAAATAAAATAAAATAAAATAAAATAAAATAAAATAAAATAAAATAAAATAAAATAAAATAAAATAATGGAATTGGCTGTAAAAAAAAAAGAGGAAAAATAAATAGATATAATAATAATAATAATAATAATAATAATAATAATAATAATAATAATAATAATAATAATAATAAATACAATGAGTGATGAACATTTATGACTAAGTATATGGATTCTAAAATATCTGAATTCACCTTGTGTTTTGGGGCATTTTATTTTGTCACCCATTACATTTTCAGTCAGCATTGTTTAATAATTGATTTATATTTAGTCCTCACCTCACTTCTACTTACCTTGTCTTATTTGTTTTTCTTTTTTTTATTCTTCTGTGATTTGTTATTTCTGCATTGTTTCATTTTGTTGCTCTTAATGCTTTTGCTTTGGTTCTTTTGTATGATTTGTGTTAAATATTACTTTATGGCACGTTTGCTGAATCTGTTATATATCTATCTGTTAATATATGTATATAGAATATGTATATATAATATGTATATAGAATATAGAATATGTATAAAAATGTCAAATGTGAACAACTGTATAAATAACTGTAATAAATAACAAAACTATGTAAAGTGTGTGCACTGTGTAGATGGCTGCAGTACGGGTGGCCATGGAGTGAAATAAGATGATGAGCAGCAGAAGTGCAGGTGCACAAGTCCTCTTTGAGTAAACAGGAGCTGAAATGTACAACATATATGTTTTATGTTTTGATGTTTTTTATGTTTTATGTGTTGTGTACTTCAGTCCTGCAATGTGCAAATGTGCGGTGTGGTTGGTTCTCTTTCAAACATTCGCTCGGTATCTCGCTATGGGAAACGCCTCAGGCGTGATAGACTATGGAAGCACCAATTACACCACGTCTGTATATATATATATATATATATATATATATATATATATATATATATATATATATATATATAGCTATATATATATAGCTGTGATCCCTGAAACAGCATTCTTGTTCTCTTCCCTGTGAAGACATTTTCCTCAGCACCACAGCTGCACTGCTCCAGTTCACAAACGCACCGTTAAGGTGAGCGTTGCCGAATGTAGTGCAGTTGCTATTTTCTTCGCGCTGCTTGTTACTGAGCTGTCCCACTTTTAGTAGTTTAGGATAGCTAACGCGTCAGGGTGAGCTATTCAGCATACCATGTCAGGGTCCAATATGGCGCCGGAGACTGGGAAAGTCACCCCTTCCCGGTCTTGTCCCGCAGCATGAGGGTTCATGATTTCTGGTAGAGATCCCCATCCAACGTGTATAGCTTGCTGAGTCTAATCTCTCCCACCCTGCAAATAATAAGAGAAAACGGGTTATCTCTCCTCCTAATAGCCCCGTGTTGGCAAGGGATGTTGTGGCTGGCCGAAATTGTTCAGCTAATACAGGGAGAACCCTGGCCACTCCCATTGCACCGGGACCTGTTGTCACAAGCGGGCACCCAAATATTTCACCCCCATCCGGAGTGGCTCAACCTCTGGGTCTGGCCCGTGAGAGGCTGAATTTGAATGCACTCGGGCTCCCACAGGATGTTATTGGCACTATCCACAGCTAGAGCGCCGGCAATGTGCTCTTTATATGATTGCAATTTGCGTGTTTTTGAAGACGCGCAGAGGAGTTATTCCTTTTCAGTACTCTGTGATCGACATTCTCTGTTTTTTACAGAGTTTAATGGACACTGGTAGGGCATTTTCCACTATTAAAGTTTACCTGGCTGTCATTTCGGCTTGCCACGTGGTCTTTGAAGGAGCTTCCGTTAGGCTGCATCCCCTCATGTGCCGTTTTATGAAGGGAGTGAGACGTCTGAGACCGGTATTGAAACAGCTCATTCTGTCATGGGATTTATCTAAGGTTCTGGGTGCTTTAACTCGGGCTCCATTTGAAGCTATAGATACTGTTCATATCAGGTTTTTATCTTTAAAAACAGTTCTGCTTCTCGCTTTAGTTTCGGCTAAGCCGAGTGGGTGAATTACATGCTTCGTCTGTTCATCAGGCATGTCTACATTTTAGTCTGGATGGCAGAAAGGTTACACTGCTGCCTAATCCAGCTTTTGTTCCCAAGGTCATTGATTCAGCACCGCCTTAGAACTGAGTGCTTTTTATGCCCATCCGTTTGCTTCGGAAGGGGAGTGTGAATTGCACACGCTGTGTCCTGTTATTAAGTCAGTATGTTGACAGGACTCGATCGTTCAGAAGGAGCGATCAACTATTTGTTTCATGGGCTGCGCAAAGTAAAGGTAAGCCGATCTCTTCACAGCGCCTTTCCCACTGGATGGTGAAGGCGATTGAGTCAGCCCATACAGCTATGGATCTCGAGTCCCCTATGGGCTTAAGGGCTCACTTGACATGAGCTATAGCTACGTCTTAGGCCATGTTCAAGGGAGTTTCAGTAAGGGATATTTGCGCGGCAGCCAGCTGGGCTTCCCCGCACACATTCATCAGATTTTACCGTCTGGATGTCACTGTGCCTTCTATGGCTCATATAGTTCTCCATGTCGGCCCATGAGTGTAATGAAAGGTTATCTTTCGTTTTCTCCAGGTCTGTCCGGCGGCTTCGGAAAGCATGCGCTACGGGAGTGGGCTATACAGTATATGTTATGTTATATGTTTGAAAGAGAACGTAAGGTTTCTTGAGTGAGGGGGAAGAGCAAGCTTAGAATGCCATTTCAGGGATCACAGCTATATATACACTACCAGTCAAAAGTTTGGACACACCTTTTAATTCAATGTTTTTTGTTTAGGGATTTATTTTCTACATTCTAGAAAAATACTGGAGATTTCAAAACTATGAAATAACACACATGGATTTATGTACACATGTAACGACAACAAAAAACACCAGTCATTTGTTATTTTAAGTCATGAAGGTCAGGTGTTCTGGAATAGTTCTTGTAAGAACAGTATTGTCAAGTGCATTTGCAAAACCCATCAAGCACCATGATGAAACTGGCTCACATGAAGACCATCCCAGGAAAGCAAGACCAAAACTTACCTCTGCTCCAGAGGAGAAGTTCATTTAGAGTTACCAGCCTCAGAAATCACCAATTAACAGCACCTCAGATCTCAGAGCATCTAACACCTCAGAGCTGTTATGAAGGCTTTACAGAGCATCAGTAGCAGACATATCTCAATATCAACTGTTCAGAGGAGATTATTGTGTATTTCGGCCTCCTTCAGCATTGTTTTACAATGTAGAAAGAAATAAACATCAGGAAAGACCATGGAATTAGAAGGTGTGTCCAAACTTTTGACTGGTAGTGTATATAGGTCCTGGGTGGTGAGCTGTGTTTGGTCTGCCCTGCGGACAGACGTGGTGTAATTGGTGCTTCCATAGTCTATCACACCTGAGGCGTTTCCCATAGTGAGATACCTCACTCTGTTTTCAGAGAATCGGGGTTACACAAATAACCTTACGTTGTGGTGTGTTCCAAAACGTGTGTAAAGGAAGCATCACAAGTCCAATCAGTTGAGTCCTATGTGGAGTTCTGGTTAAAAGACCGTAGAGAGAGAAAAGTCCATTGTTGGGGTGGCTGAGGTCCTTCACGATCTTCCTGGGCTTGGTCCAGCACTGTTTGTTGTAGATTGAGTGCAGGTCAGGGAGCTTGGTACGGATGATGCACTCAGCTGATCACACCACCCTCTGAAGAGCTGGTCTGTCCTGCATGGTGCTGTTCCTGAAGCAGGTTGCAATGTTTCCTGTCAGGATGCTCTTTATGGTGCAGGAGTAAAAGTTCTTAAGCACCTTAGCGAGCAGTCTAAAGTCTCTCAGGTGTCTGAGGTGGAAGAGACACTGACGTGGACGATTCTGTAGTCAAATAAAATTATTCCCTCATTAAAACAATTACCAAATGACTATTATTTGCTTTCTTTAAAAAAAGAAAAAGTATTTCAAATGATTAACATTTCACTGCAATTCCTAAAAGCCCTATCATTTTATAATGCTCAGGAATAATTTTTCCATTTTTTTTATTTAAATTAATAACCTAGAGCTTGTTTTCATTAATCATCCACATAAAAATACTTTCTTTAAGTTAGTAGAAGAAGAAGAGACACACTTTTATAAAACTAAGTGCTTAACCTGTGTTTAAAGTTGTGTTTCTCAGGGTCCTTTCAGGGTGAGGACCATCATATCTGTCCATCCATCCATCCATCCATCCATCCATTATGAACAATCATCCAAAACCTTTATATTATACATAAACCATAACATGTGGTATCTTTTTTACTTTAGTTTGCGTGTCATGGGATTCATCTAAATTAGGAAACTGAGAAAATATTTTTAAAATATTTTGGGTGCAAGAGAGGAATAAATGCTGACTAAAAGAGGTACTGTTGTTGTAACACATGATGCATAAACATTAAGGTATCGACCGTGAAATGCATCCATTCATCCATCCATTTATCCATCCATCCATCAATCTCTCCATCCATCCACACATTAATCAATAAACAAACATCCACAAGCTTTACATCATCTTGAGCAGGACTTTTCAAACATATGTATCCCCGCTTGTACCAAATATTTGTCATTCTGAGTTTGACCCCTGGGTCCTAAAGTCTTTCTCTAACTGAGGTGATAGACAGATAGAGTTTTGAGTTATGTTAATAAAGCACCATTTTATTTTTTTTCCTGCATGTGGGTCTGCTACACTGTGCATGGGAGCTTGCGACTATCACAGAGATTCGGGTTTGATTCCCGCTTCAGTCTATCATTTAAAAAAATTGTGAACCTCAACCATGTGGTCCAGATTTCTTTTAATGAAAAGAGCATATAACAAACAGTCTATACATGTTGCCACATTTAATTAATAAACAGTCATAAACATTATTTTCAGACATTAAGTTGGTGCTGTGCTACAAAGCGTTGCTAGATTCTGTTCAGGCAAAAGCTCAGATAAAATCATTAAATTTACAATTATGCAATTTTATAATGTAATCACAAATAACATGTCTCACTGACATCAACACATGCTTAGAACACGTTACATCATGTATAAAATTATCCAGTTATGTTGCGATGGCCCAGCGATAGTGCTATAATAACATCAGCACATTGATATCAACACATTACCGTCCCCTCATTTGCATCAAGAATGTTTTCTTTTTAAACAGCTCGCAGTTCATTTTGCTAAAATTCCCCGCGCTCTGTAGAGTGTAAAGAACACCGCAGTTCATCTTGTTTTTGTCAGTGTTTGTGATTTTGAATTTTTCAAAAGGTGGGATTAGCACCTCTTCCTCTTTAGGCAACTCAGAAATGGCGGATATGTTTGCGCCGTAGCATGTTTCAATCTTAAAACAGGAAATATTGCCAAACTGAGTCATGTTGTTTCTAAGTGAAGTCGAAGTAAACCTGCCAAATCTCATTTTATTGCTAAAAAGACTTTTCTTAAAATGAACGTTGGTTCTGCGGAAAACATTAACACATGTCTGTACCTTATGCATTTGTACGGCGCGTGTTAGCAAGAAATGAAAGGCTTTGTAGTTAAATTGAGTGCGGTATTGTTTTCTTCCTGAGCCGACAGCATCATTGAATTGTGAATAAAGATGACCAGTTGCCGTGTAGACCTTTATTATTCTTGTAAAATCATCAGTAATGTTTGAATACTTATTCCAAGCTCTTTCAAATGCTCTATCTTTTGTAAAATCTTCCTGTAGGATCTTGCTTTTAACCAGGTTGTACGTTTCATTGACGCAGCCTATGTATTGGTCATCAACAGCAGTCGGGGCCATGTCCAGTTTTATGTCTTTTTTCTATAAAAAATAGAGCAAAAAAAAAAAAAAAAACAACTTTATTACATAATTACTGATAATAAAATGTCTACTCAGAGCAGAACTTGAAAGAGAAACTCACCCATGTGCAAACAACTGCTAAAGTGTTGATGATGATGATGGCAGTGGTGTTGATGAAAACAGCTTTCCTCATTGTTAATCTAAAATAAAAAAAGAAGGATTTCTGCCTTTCTTTCTGATCTTCGCCAATACAGTTGAATAACAGTGTATGATATCAACATGAAAAATATTGACAACCTGATATGCATTGATAACACATTTTCTAGCATGAATTATTCCAGTAGCACAGTGAATATCGTTCTCATAATATCATAAACAATACAGTACTATGTCTTAAGTAAATGTACAGTATGCTTGAAGATTAGATAATAAAATTCTCTCTAAACAAACGTAAGATTTCTAGTGCGATTATAATACTCACAGACGGTCTCAAAACTTCACCAGTAAGCAAACCAAATGTATAATGAGGTAGTGCTCAATGTGTCAGAGCTTCAACTTCAGCTATTTATACACATCTACTGCCCTTTTCAATCACCATAAATGGAGTTGTTTTCTCCCCACTGTACAAGATTAACAGTTTTGAGGTGTGATTTGATGTTCAGTAAAGACTGTAAAGTTTTAAATCTAAAATATACAAATGTGAATAGAAAAAAATTCCAGTCCTAATAGCAACACAATGAAACTTTTTTTTTTTTTACTAAAATTGTCGCACTGTGTTCTTTAAACATACTTTTAATTCTCCTGTTATCCTTGGGGTCTTTTCAATGTATAATGTCTCTAAATATATGTTTGACTTTTCATAATTTAATAGGGACAAACAGGTGAACATAGAATTACCATCACTTTTCATGGTTTCTTTGGGGATAATTTGACCCCAGGGTGATTTAGCTGTATTAAAACACATAAAAATACATTCATCTGCTTTGATTGGTTTGGATAATATTGAGATCACTATAACAATCAATTTTATGATCTTCAAGAACATCCTTCTGCTTTAGGGCCCAAATCTATCATAAACTACTGAGAGTTCACACTCCTGGTGGAGGGGAAAAGATCATTTCTGAGAGACCCAAAGGAAGAGACTTTGAAATGCAATGGAAATGTTACTATCCTTGATAACAGAAACTGTACTTACATTCCAAATGTTATAAATAACAAAAATCTGTACTTAGAAATAAAATAAAAACCATTAAAAACAAAAAAAAGCTCTTTCTGTCCAATTTGAGGTCAGTGAGATTTTATGGTGATTTAAAAATATTTCTATAGAAATTCTGGGTGTTTAGGAGAATGGGGTGGTGGTATTTAAAAATCTGTTTAGGAAGTCAACAAAGAAACAATTACAACATTTGGCAGATGCTCTTATCCAGAGCAACTCTCTCTATAACTTTATCTCATTTTTTTTTTCTCATTTGGGGGTTAAGGGCCTTGCTCAGGGATACAGCAGTGGCTGTTTGGTGGATCTGGGATTCAAACTCACAACCTTCCAAGCAGTCCAACACCACAACCACTAACCTACCACATCCCCCGCATAAATTGCCTGGCAAAAAATATTCTGAGGTTTTTCGATTGAGGTCTAAAGTTTGGAGCTGGGTGATTTAATGCAAAGCAGTAAAAAAAAAAGAGCTATATTAAAAGTACCAGTGAGAAATCACTGTACTGAGAGACAGGTACTCACTGTGACAGTGCGGGTGCTGGAGCTCCCACTTTTGGAGGTGCTAGATCAGGTACAGAGCATACAATGTGATGGAGAACCCCTCCAACTCAGCTTGCAGTGTCTCTCCCTCACTCTCTCACTGATCTGTACACGTCCTAGCAGCATGGGTTCATTTACAGCTGGGGGTCTCAATACATCAATACATAAAGATGTACAGCAACAATATATTTTCTCAACCATCGTGCAGTATGTTCAAATGTCACATCCGCAAAACTGTGTGTGTGTGTGTGAAACCACTTGCCAATTTTGTAGATGACACAAAATAGCACATAAACTTCACAAGCTGCACTGAAGATTTTTATATGATTGTTTTATTTGTTAATACAATTACACTCAGATGTATTTACTAAGTAATCAGGTAAAATAGGGAAAATATTTAGACACTGAATCAGACTGTAGATACAGTTCATGTCTGGTGCGTCTAGTGTGAGAAAGTGAATTAAAATGTGGATTATTACTTGATGTTCCTACTTTTTGAAAATCCAAATTTGTCGAATTTTTCTATTTATTAGCTCAGAGATTAATAAAAAAAAAAAAAACTCTGAAATCCTAGACCACATAATACATAAAGTAATGATATATTTTCCTCACTATCTTATGTTTAAACGTCACATCCTCAAATGTACAAACATTGGGGCGATTCTAGGATTTTTATTTAAGGGGACACACACACACACAAACACACACACACACTCACACACACACACACTTGTCCTCTGATCCTCGCTCTGTGGTGCCGCGGTCTGCGGATTGAAGAAGGCGCTGAAAGACGGGGAGGAGCCAATGTCTGCCACCGTTTTTTCATATGAAATTTAAAGGGGACTGAGGCGATCACCAATTTGTGTAGAGTTTATGGAGAATCACAGAATTTTTAGGGGGGCTCTTAGGGGTTAGGGGGACTAAAGCCGCACTAAAAAGCCGCACTTGTGTTTTACTTCAGTTTGACTTGAAATTTGGATTTCCAAACTTATGCTTTACTTTTGCTTTTTGTCTCGTAGGATCTACTATTAAAGTATTTGAGCAGAAGAGATGGTCTTAAAATTGTTCTTAGTGTTTAGAAGGTCTGAAAGCCGAGAAAGCAGCAGCAGTGAAATTGTGTGTGTGTGTGTGTGTGTGTGTGTGTGTGTCTACATGTGTATCTGTTTGTGTGTTTGTGTGCATGTGTGTGTGGGTGTCCATGTGTCTACATCTGTGTGAGCGTGCAAGAAATGAGTGTGTAAAGTGAGAGCAAAGAAAACGTGATAAATAGTGAGTGACAAAGAGCTCTATAAAGTGCTGGTAAGAGGCACAGGCCCTGTGTCAGCTATATGCTTCATGTCACACAAGATATTGCAAGACTGTGTGTGTGTGTGTGTGTGTGTGTGTGCCAATTTTGTTGAGGATATTTTCCACAGTTCAAATCGTTTTCCACGTTTGGAAAAATGCCTTTCTTGGCCACAACATGACAGAAATAAGTCCTGGACCTAATGACCAGTAAGAAAAAGTTTATACTAGTATAGATTAATACATAATCATTAGCCAATATACAGTATGTTTAAATGTCACATCTACAAAATTGCTGATTCAGTTTGACTCATCACTTTTGAGCTAATAAATAGAAGAGTAAAATGTAAAAATAGCCTAGATTAACTAAGAAAGAAGAATTAATACAGGTAGTAGAGTGTGTCCAAAACCAAAGTAAATCTTATAAACATGATGAATATTCCAGACTATTGAAACAAGATAAACCTCATATAAATGTGTGTATTGAACATGTATCAGTCTAATTAAAATGATAGATTCAGTCAGTTCTGTTTGCTGCTAGGAAGGTATTAAATAATTAAATAAATAAATAAATTAATTAATTAATTAATTAATACACAGGATAGTGACACCATGTCTGGAACTACTGGGACAATTCCCGGCCTGACCACCAGAGGGGGTGCTGGAAGGTACAGTAAATGATCATACCTTGTTGAATGTTATGTGGTTATGTCATGTGTCCAATTTGCTCCTAATGTCTTGCCCTATTTATACCTGCCCACTCGTGTCTGTCTTTGTCAAGTCATTGTTTGTTGTTGTGTTTGGTTTCTTGGGTTTTTATTCAGTTTTTCTAAGTTGAGTCTTTGTTTTCAGTGAGGCCTTCGGGTATTTGTGTTTTGTTTGTTTCGTGTTATGGTTGTTACGTCGTGTGGTTTGTGATATTTTTAGTTAATAAACACAAGGACTGTTTTAATCCTGCAGTTCATCTGGTCAGTAAGTAAACAACATTTATTTATTTATCATTTAAAAAATTATTTGTGAACCTCAGCCATGTGGTCCAGATTTCTTTTAATGAGAAAAGCAGGTTACAAACAGTCTATACATGTTGCCACATTTGAATAATAAACAGTCATCAACATTTTTTTCAGACATTAAGTGCTGTTCTACAAAGCGTTGCTAGATTCTGTTCAGACAAAAGCTCAGATAAAATTGTTAAAATTACAATGATGTAATTATAATTTTGCAATTTTATAATGTCGTATCAAATAATGTATCTCGCTTACATAAATACACATTACACTGTGTACAGTATAAAGTTATCCAGTAATGTTAGCAATGATGCTATAATATCAACACATTGATATCAACACATTACCGTCCCCTCCTTACAGTTCCCCTTGCTTTCTTTTTAAGCAGCTCACAGTTCATATTGCTAAAATTCCCCACGCTCTGTAGAGTGTAAAGGACACTGCAGTTCATCTCGTTTTGTATAGTTGTAATGTCTGTGATATTGAATTTTTCGAAAGGTGGAACTAGCACCTCTTCCTCATCAGGGAACTCAGAAATGGCGGAGATGTTTGCACCAAAGCATGTGTTAATCTTAAAACAGGAAATTTCACCAAAATCAATAATGTTATTTCTAAGTGAAGTCGAAGCAAACCTGTCAAATCGCATTACAGGATTAGAATCATTACTCTTAAAATAAACATCGGTTCTGCGGAAAACATCGACACATTTCTGTACTTTATGCATTTGTACGGCGCGTGTTAGCAAGAAATGAAAGGCTTTGTATTTAAATTGAGTGCGGTAATTTATTCTTCCTGAGCCGACAGCATCATTGAATTGTTTATAAAGTTGATTATGTGTGGTGTAGACCTTTATTATTCTTGTAAAATCATCAGTAATGTTTGAGTACTTATTCCAAGCATTTTCAAACTCTTGATTTGTTTCAAACTCTTCCTGTAGGATCTTGGTTTTAATCAGGTTGTATGATTCATTGACGCAGCCTATGTATTGGTCATCAACGGAATCCAGGGCCGTGTCCAGTTCATAGACATTGTCATCATTCTATCAAATTAAAGCCGAAAAAAACATTATTACAAAATTACTCATAATAAAATGTCTACTCAGTGCAGAACATGATAGAGAAACTCACCCATGTGCAATAAACTGCTATGTTGTTGATGATGATGGTAATGATGGCAGTGGTGTTGATGAAAACAGCTTTCCTCATTGTTAATCTGAAATTAAAAATATATATACA
This sequence comes from Hemibagrus wyckioides, assembly GCF_019097595.1. NCBI lineage: Eukaryota > Metazoa > Chordata > Actinopteri > Siluriformes > Bagridae > Hemibagrus > Hemibagrus wyckioides. The sequence continues at coordinate 5,019,348 of NC_080722.1, forward strand.
GTATGTATATATGTGTACAAATCACTATTCTACAAATGAGTAAAACATCAGCTGAATTTGTTAGTGTGGAGATTATTGATGTCTTGGAGTAACACTGGAGTTCCTGGCATTACAGCATGGATATACTGTTTCACATTCAGCTAAATTCTTCGGCACTGAACTTATGAAAAAGAGCCATGTCTCTGTTTTATCACCACAGTCTGAATAGTGCACAATTCTGCAGTTGTGAAAACCATTGTGTAAAATTTTGGTATAAACAATGCCTCACAATGAGCACGCAACACAAAGAGAAAAGGATTCCTGCCTTTCTTTCTGATCTTTGATGATTTAATAGGAAAGAGTACAAGCAGTTGAACTGGTTAAAGAAAGAAAGAAAGAAAGAAAGAAAGAAAGAAAGAAAGAAAGAAAGAAAGAAAGAAAGAAAGAAAGAAAGAAAGAAAGAAAGAAAGAAAGAAAGAAAGAAAGAAAGAAAGAAAGAAAGAAAGAAAGAAAGAAAGGTTTGATAACACATTTTCTAGCATGAATCATTCCAGTAGCACAGTGAACAATGTTCTCAAAATAAATAATATATTATTATGTCTTAAGTAAATGTACAGTATGCTTGAAGATTAGATAATAAGATAATTCCATCTGAACATATGTAAGATTTATAGTGCGATTATAATACTCACAGCTCTGACGGTCTCAAGACTTCTTCAACAGTAAGCAAAAGACACTGTTTTTCCAATAAGCAATCAAGTATAACAAGGAGGAGCTCAACGTTTCAGAGCGTCAACTCATCGCTATTTATACACATCTACTTCCCTTTTTAATAATCATAAATGGAGTTGTTTTCTCCCCAAAGTGAAATGTTGGTGGTTTTGGGGTGTGATTTTTATGTTCAGTAAAGACTGCAAAGTTTTAAATATGAAATATACAAAATTCTAGTCCTAATAGCAACACAATGTAACTGTAACTTTTTAACCGTCTTTTAACTTTTCCTACTTTAATAGGGACAACCGGGTAAACATAAAATTATCATCACATTTTGTGGCCTCATTCTGTGTTCCTTAGGGTAAGTTTGACCCCAGGCTGTTTTAGCTGTATGAAACGCATTAAGATACATTCTCCTGCTTTGTTTTTGTTTTGTTTTTTGGGGGGGGGGTAATATAACAATCAATTTTATAATCTTCATCAACATCCCTCTGCTTTAGGGCCCTAAAATAACACAAACATACCTGTGGTATTGTGAGAACCTTTCAAGTGTTCATACTAATGGTGGAGGAAAAACATCATTTCTGCGAAGAAAGAATTTCACTGTGCTGTAATGTATATGTGACAAATACAGGCTACTTAAATAGGAATTCTCAAACAGGGTATCTTTTTGATTGCGGTTAGATAGGTAGGTAGGTAGGTAGGTAGGTAGTGACATTTCAGAAGGTCACCTCACTGATCCCTGGGGATTATTTATGAGCCTCAAAGATAGTTAAAAACATTGTGTTCCCTGCTGTTTTTCTCTAAATCCCACATTTCCTCACTAAACGTCAGCTTTCTGTGCTTTCGGGGTGCTTTAGGTGGTCCAGAATAGATTAGATTACATTAGATTCAACTTTATTGTCACTGCACATGTGGGTACAAGGCAACGAAATACAGTTAGCATCTAACCGGAAGGGCATTTCCACAGTGCAAATAATTAGCATATATAATCAGTATATAAACAAATAAATAATTTGCATATATAAACAATATAGAAAAATATATAAATAATTTGCATATATTAACAGTATATAAACAGTGTACAGAGGGAGGTAAATAGAATGAGTGCAAATGAGCAAATGATTATAGGTGGTGCAATAAAGAAGGTATTGTATACCATGAAAATAATTCAATATGTAAACAGTATACAGAGAAGGAGTTATGTACAATGAGTGCAATGATTTAGATGTATGCAATGAGGAAGATATTGTATACCATGATAAATATTTGCATATGTAAACTGTACACAGAAAGGGTTATATACAGAAAAAGGTTATATACACTGGTAATAATGTGTTCAGTCAATGTGTGTGTGATCGGGTGGAGGCAGACTTCAGCAAAGAAACAGCTGTGAGGAAAAAGCTGTTCCTAAACCTGCTTGTCTTGGTCTGGAGGCTCCTGTAGCGCCTCCCAGAAGGCAGGAGGGCAAAGAGTCTATTGGCAGGGTGAGAGAAGTCCTTTATGATTTTGCGTGCTCTGCTGAGACAACGCTTCCTGTAAATGTCCTCGATCTTAGGAAGTGGAACTCCTACGATGCGTTGGGCAGTTTTCACCACCCTCTGCAGCGCTTTCCGGGCTGACACAGTGCAGTTCCCATACCAGACAGTGATACAGCCGGTCAGGATGCTCTCGATGGTGCAACAGTAGAAGTTCACCAGGATGTCTAAAGAGAGATGGTTCTTCCTCAGAGCCCTCAGGAAGAAGAGGCGCTGGTGAGCCTTCTTGACCAGACTGGAGCTGTTGGTAGTCCGGAAGAGATCCTCGGAGATGTGGATACCCAGGAATTTGAAGCCAGTGACACGGTCCACCACCTCTCCATTGATATGAATGGGTGCATGTGTGTCACCTTTCTCCTTCCTCAAGTCCACCACCATACAGTAGTCAGAGCCTTTTTATTGTTCAATGTGGTAGAAAGAAAGAAAGAAAGAAAGAAAGAAAGAAAGAAAGAAGGAAGGAAAGAAAGAAAGAAAGAAAGAAAGAAAGAAAGAAAGAAAGAAAGAAAGAAAGAAAGAAAGAAAGAAAGAAAGAAAGAAAGAAAGAAAAATTTCTGCCGTTCTTTCCGATCTTCACTGATACAATGATATAACACAGTGTATGTTATCAACATGAATTAAAATCGAAAACTTTCCGAAAACCGGACATGGATTGACACATTTTTCACTGAAACACTGTTTTTTGTTTTTTTTTTCAATAAGCAATCATGTATAACAAGGAGGTGCTCAGTGTTTCAGAGCTTGAACTCATTGCTATTTATACACAACTACTTCCCTTTTCAGAGTTGTTTTCTCCCTAAAGTACAAGGCTGACAGTTTTAAGGTGTGATTTTATGTTTAGTAAATACTGTAAAGTTTTAAATATAAAATATATAGATGTGAATTCCAAAAAAAATCTAGTCCTAATAGCAACACAAGGTAACTTGTTTTTTTTTCCCCCAAATTGTCGTACTGTTGTTTACACATACTTTTTTACCCTCCTATTATCCTTTGGGTCCATTCAATGTCTTATGTCTGTAAATATATGTTTGACATTTTTTCCTAATTTAATAGGGACAAACAGGTAAACATAAAATTAGCATCACATTTTGTGGCATCAGTGTTCCTTGGGGATAATTTGACCCCAGGGTGATTTAGCTGTATTAAAACACATAAAAATACATTCATCTGCTTTGGTTGTTTTGGATAATATTGAGATCACTATAACAATCAATTTTATAATCTTCAAGAACATCCCTCTGCTTTAGGGCCCAAATCTATCATAAACTACTGAGAGTTCACCAGAGGTGGACAAAGTACACAACCTCCTTACTTGAGTGAAAGTACAGATACAAACATTACTCCATTACAAGTAAAAGTTGTAAAGACAGATTTTTACTTAAGTAAAAGTACAGAAGTACTTAAGTATCAAAAGTAAATATAGCTACACACACTCATCATAAACAAAGCATTTAACATTTTATTCATTCTTATTTATCCAATATAATTTACTATTCACATTTTATATAAGTTATATATATTTCCACATTTCATTTACACCGTTTTAATATGCATTTACACCGTTCTCAAGGCTCCTCCCTCCTGCGTGCAATGCATTGTGGGCAATATTACCCATTAGAGTGTGCATCGTTCTGTACTTCGAATTTCTACCGGAAATAATAGACCATCTGGAAATTTTTGGAATACTCTTTTCAGCATACTACAATTTGGGGCACACTAATTCTATTTTTGAATACTATTTAGGACAGATAGTATGAGAATTTGGACGCAGCATACGTTTTTGCGTGTTAACTAACATCATTACCAATGTGTTGGTGGTGTGCATGCAAAGCTATGGCAACTAGGCAAACAAATACATAAAAAAAACATTTGCCTTACCATACATACTTCATGGCACACGCAACATCCAAGCTTTTAGCAGAAATTAAAAGTATACATACCTGAAAATGCTTCCGCAGGTTGGAGGGAGAGTTTTTTGTAGGCTGCGATGTGGTTTGTTTTCAGTAAACAAAGCAAACATTTAAAACAATAAGAATCTTTACTCTATTCTAAAAACTGGAACATACTGTCTAAGTATGCCCATGGATGTGCTGATGATCCGTCATCCGTTTTGCCACCAATTGAGTTCAAAAAACGACGGAAAACTTCTGTATTTCACGACACTTGATGCTACAAGAGTGAAAAAAAATCCTCTGATTGACACTAACTATTTTCTACGCAATGACCTGGACAGAAATATAGTGGAGTAAAAGGTGGAATAGTAGAAAGTCTTTCAAATGGGGTGAAGTTGAAGTAACAAGTTTCCAGAAAAAAAAATAATACTCAAGTAAAGTACAAATACTCAAAAAGTGTACTGAAGTACAGTGCTCAAGCAAATGTACTTCGTTACTGTCCACCTCTGGAGTTCACACTCATGGTGGAGGGGAAAAGATCATTTCTCAGAGACCCAAAGGAAAAGACATGTTACTATCCTTGATAACAGAAACTGTACTTACATTCCAAATGTTATAAATAACAAAAATCTGTACTGAGAAATAAAATTAAACCATTAAATAAAAAGATCTTTCTGTCCAATCTAAGGTCAGTGAGATTTTATGGTGATTTAAAAATATTTCTATAGGAATTCTGGGTGTTTAGGAGAATGGGGGTGGTGGGGTGGGTTGGGGTTATGTTTTATTTAAAAAGCTATTTAGGAAGTCAACAAAGAAACAATTACAACATTTGGCAGATGCTCTTATCCAGAGCAACTCTCTCTATAACTTTATCTCATTTTTTTTCTCATTTGGGGGTTAAGGACCCTGCTCAGGGATACAGCAGTGGCTGTTTGGTGGATCTGGGATTCAAACTCACAACCGTCCGATCAGTCCAACACCTTAAACACTAAGCTACCACACCCACTACATAAATTGCCTGACAAAAAGGTCTTGAGGTCTAAAGTTTGGAGCTGGGTGATTTAATGGGAAGGAGTAAAAAAAGAGCTATATTAAAAGTACCAGTGAGAAATCACTGTACTGAGAGACAGGTACTCACTGTGACAGTGCAGGTGCTGGAGCTCCCACTTTTGGAGGTGCTAGATCAGGTACAGAGCATACAATGTGATGGAGAACCCCTCCAACTCAGCTTGCAGTGTCTCTCCCTCACTCTCTCACTGATCTGTACACGTCCTAGCAGCATGGGTTCATTTACAGCTGGGGGTCTCAATACATCAATACATAAAGATGTACAGCAACAATATATTTTCTCAACCATCGTGCAGTATGTTCAAATGTCACATCCGCAAAACTGTGTGTGTGTGTGTGTGAAACCACTTGCCAATTTTGTAGAGGACACAAAATAGCACATAAACTTCACAAGCTGCACTGAAGATATTTATAAGAATTGTTAATAAAATAACACTCACATGTACTTACTAAGTAATTAGATAAATAGGAAAATATTTAGACACTGCATCAGACTGTAGATACAGTTCATGTCTGGTGCTTCTAGTGTGAGAAAGTGAATTAAAATGTAGTTTATTACTCGATGTTCCTACTTTTTGTCACCGTACATTTAATGTTTATGATAAACAATCTTTTTGTACCAATACAATTTACCCTGAATATTTAATAAACACATTTAATTAAATGGATCTACTTTAATTTAAGTAGATCCACTCACTCTCTCACTCACTCCAGCACTCTTTGCCCCATAGTAGATCTTAATGTAAAGCTTCAACATTAGATCTTACAAGACAAAAAGCAAAAGTAAAGCATCACTTTGAAAATCCAAATTTGCCAAATGTTTCTTTTTATTAGCTCAGAGATCATGATTCATAAAAACTGGAAGGATTGATTAGTAAGAAAAAGCCACATAATACATAAAGTAATGATATATTTTCCTCACTGTCATATGTTTAAACGTCACATCCATAAACGTACAATGACTGTTTTTACTTCATTTTGACTCATGATCTTTGAGCTGAACATTTGACAAATTTGGATTTCCAAATTTATGCTTTACTTTTGCTTTTTGTCCCATTAAATTTACTATTGAAGCTTTTGAGTAGAAGGACAAAGAGTGAGTGAGTGAGTGAGTAACAAATAATTGTTAAAAATGTTCAATTATAGAGCGTAAACGTAAAAAAAACAGCTACAAATTACATAACTCGAAGCCTCTTTTACATTTGGCAAGTTGTTAAAAGCATGGCCAAAGAGCTCTATAAAGTGCTGGTAAGAGGCACAGGCCCTATGTCAGCCTTATGCACTACTTTTGCTTCATGCCTCACAAGATCTCGCAAGCAAAAAAATATATAAATATAAATATACTTTGTTTGTGTTTACGTTTTGTTTTCTAGCTCTGATTGTTTTCTGTTTTTTTTTTTATTTATTTCTGCCACCTGTCTAACTGTTTGCTCTTCTGCCTGCCGAGTTGGATTAGTTTCCTTATGTTTAATAAATCCGCACATGGATCCCATTCCTACCGTTCCTGGAGTCTCTTTACAACTCTGCAGCTACATATAATATACCTGCTGTCAGACCTTTACAAAATGAGCAGCAGAAGTAAAAAGCTGACAGCCCTGGATGCTCTGGCGCTCATTTTTGGTCGTGACTGTTGAATAGAAGAAATGTCCAGACCATCTTGAGGTCAAATCTGAGTCTGATGATTCTGATTATGAAGCAAATAAGGAAACTGCTATTCATATTCCTCAAAGCAAGATATTCACATCAAAAAATGGTGAAATACAGTGGTCTTCATCCCCAAATACGTCAGGCAAAACCACCTGCAGAACAAATAATATGATATACAGCAGTGATATACTTTTTTAAGCAAATATACAGTATGTTTAAATGCCATGTATACAGAATTGCTGATTCAGTTTGACTCATGATCTTTGAGCTAATAAATAGAGTTCAATGTAAAAATAGCCCAGTGACCAAAGTATATCTTATAAAAATGTTTATAAAGCTGTAACAACCCAGATCTCTAAATATTCCAGGAACATAAAGCAGATAAACTTCATATAAATGTGTGTGTTGAACATGTATCAGTCTAATTAAAATGATAGATTCAGTCAGTTCTGTTTGCTGCTAGGAAGGTATTAAATAAATAAATAAATAAATAAATAAATAAATAAATAAATAAATAAATAAATAAAGTGGCCAGCAGGGGTCGTATAAATACAATTTATTAAGTCTTATTTGAGAATTTAAATTGGAAATAAGTTGGTTTTTCCCCCTAAACTAACTAAAAACTTTAAACAATGAAAGCAAATCATACTGAATTGTAAAGTAAAAAATGTCTAATTGATTCTACACATTTGTTACATAATTTCATCAGGGGCATCCAAAAATAAGTCAGCTCTTAAGATATCTTTCTAACCCAACCCCCCCAACAATCTGCTCTGGCATGGACTGACGTCACAAAGGGTCAGTTCAACAGGGGCAAAATGAGTATTTATTGAAGAACAACCACCACATCAGTGTCAGTGTTCAGCTGATATGAGATTGCAGTGCGATTGCTGTGTGTGTGTGTGTGTGTCTTTAATCAATGTGGTATTCCCTGCTGTTTTTCTCTAAACCCCACATTTCCTCACTGAACATCAGCTTTCAGTGCTTTCAGAGTCCTTTAGGTGGTTTAGAATAGTGACACCATGTCAGGAACTACTGGGACAATTCCCTGCCTGACCACCAGAGGGGAAGGTAAATGATCATACCTTGTTGAATGTTATGTGGTTATGACATGTGTCCTTTCACCTGTTTCCAATTTGCCCTATTTATACCTGCCCACTTGTGTCTGTCTTTGTCAAGTCGAAGGAAGGAAGGAAGGAAGGAAGGAAGGAAGGAAGGAAGGAAGGAAGGAAGTTCATCAAACAAAAAAAATTCTTTTATTTATTTAAGATTCCTGGGACTGTCATTAAAAAAAATTGAGAAAAGCATATAACAAACAGTCTATACATGTTGTCACATTTTAATAATAAACAGTCTTCACAATTTTTTTTTCAGACTTTAAATTGGTGCTGTGCTACAAAACGTTGCTAGATTCTGTTCAGACAAAAGCTCAGGTAAAATTGTTAAAATTACAATCATGTAATTATATTGCAATTTTATAATGTAATAACAAATAAGATATCTCGCTGACATCAACACATGCTTAGAACATGTTACATCATGTATGAAGTTATCCAGTCATGTTAGCAGTGGTGTTATAATAACATCAACACATTGATATCAACACTTTACCGTTGATTTCATTTTAAACAGCTCACAGTTCATATTGCTACAAGTTCCCGCGCTCTGTAGAGTGTAAAGGACACCGCAGTTCATCTTGTTGTTTTCAGTGTTTGTGATTTTGAATTTTTCAAAAGGTGGGATTAGCACCTCTTCCTCATTAGGGTACACAGAAATGGCGGATATGTTTGCACCGTAGCATGTTTTAATCTTAAAACAGGAAATATTGCCAAACTTAGTCATGTTATTTCTAAATGAAGTCGAAGTAAACCTGCCAAATCGCATTACAGGATTAGAAACGTTACTCTTAAAATAAACATCGGTTCTGCGGAAAACATCAACACATTTCTGTACTTTATGCATTTGTACGGCGCGTGTTAGCAAGAAATGAAAGGCTTTGTAGTTAAATTGAGTGTGGTAATTTTTTATTCCTGAGCCGACAGCATCATTGAATTGTTTATAAAGTTTACCAGGTTCAGTGTAGACCTTTATTATTCTTGTAAAATTATCAGTAATGTTTGAATACTTATTCCAAGCTCTTTCAAATTTCTGATTTTTTTTTAACTCTTCCTGTAGGATCTTGGTTTTAATCCGGTTGAACATTTCATAGAAGCAGCCTATGTACTGGTCATCAACAGAATCCAGGGCCATGTCCAGTTCATAGACAATGTCTTTTTTCTATAAAAATTATAGCATAAAAAATACATTATTACAAAAATAATGATAATAAAGACCTTGAACTTGAAAGAGAAACTCACCCATGTGCAAACAACTGCTAAAGTGTTGATGATGATGATGGTGATGGTGATGATGATGGCAGTGGTGTTGATGAACACAGCTTTCCTCATTGTTAATCTGAAATTAAGAGCATATTTACAGAATGTATACAGATTGCATCTGAGTTGTGAAAACCATTGTGTGAAAATTTGGTATAAACAATGCCTCATAATGAGCATGCAACACAACTAACTGAATGGGAAAGGATTCCTGGCTTTATTTCTGATCTTTGATGATTTCATGGGAAAGAGTACAAGCAGTTGAACCGGCAGAAAGGGAGGAAGGAAGGAAGGAAGGAAGGAAGGAAGCAAGAAAGCAAGAAAGCAAGAAAGCAAGAAAGAAAGAAAGAAAGAAAGAAAGAAAGAAAGAAAGAAAGAAAGAAAAAAAGAGTCACTTTTCTAGCATGAATTATTCCAGTAGCACAGTGAATAATGTTCTCATAATATCATAAACAATACAGTATTATGTCTTAAATAAATGTACAGTATGCTTGAAGATCGTAAAATTCTCTCTAAACAAATAATAATTATAATACTCACAGCTCAAGTTTCTTCAACAGTAAGCAATGACACTGTTTTTTTTTCAATAAGCAATTGTGTATAACGAGGAGCTGCTCAATGTGTCAGAGCTTCAACTCATCACTTCTTATACACATCTACTTCTCCTTTCAATCACCATTTATGGAGTTGTTTTCTCTCCAAAGTGTGATGCTGACAGTTTTGGGGTGTGATTTTTATGTTCAGTATAGACTGCAGTAAATATTTAAATATGAAATACACAAATGTAAATTGAAAACAAATATTCTAAGGAATAAAACGGGTATAGACAATGGATGAATGGATAGTCCTAATAGCAATTGTCAGCAATTGGTTACACATACTTTTTAACCCTCCTGTTATCCTTGGAGTCCATTTAATGTTCACTGTCTATAAATATATGTTTGACTTTTGACACTGAATAGTTAATTCAGTTAATTCTAATCATAGTAAATTAATATATTTAATTCATATATTTAATTAAATGGATCTACTTTAATTTAAGTACACACACATCAAGTACACATTACATTTAATCTACTCACTCACTCTCTCACTCACTCCAGCACTCTTTACCCCGTAGTAGATCTTAATGTAAAGCTTCAATATTATGTCTTACAAGACAAAAAGCAAACGTAAAGCATAATTTTGAAAATCCAAATTTCTCAAAGGTTTCTGTTTCTGTAATACATAAAGTAATTATATATTTTTCTCATTATCATATGTTTAAACATTACACCCATAAATGTAAAATGACTGATCGTTTTTACTTCACTTTGACTCATGATCTTTGAGCTGATAAAAAAAGAAGCATTTGACAAATTTGGATTTCCAAAGTTATGCTTTATTTTTTGCTTTTTGTCTCATAAAATTTACTATTGAAGCTTTACATCTGAGCAGAAGAGATGGTCTTAAAATTTTGTCTCAGTGTTTAGAAGGTGTGAAAACTGAGAAAACACTTGTATATATGTGTGTGAGTGTGAATGTGTTTGTGTTGTGTGAATGTGTTTGTGTCTGTGTGTCTGCATCTGTGTGAGAGTGCAAGAAATGGGTGTGTAAAGTGAGAGCAGAGAACATGGCACACAGAGTGAGTGACAATTGTTAATAAAAATGTTCAGTTATAGAGTGTAAACTTAATTTAAAAAAAAAAAGCAGCCATAAGTTACAGAACTGAAAACCTTTCACAGTTAGCAAGTTGTTAAAAGCATGGCCAAAGAGCTCTATAAAGTGCTGGTAAGAGGCATAGGCCCTATGTCAGCCCTGTGCTCTACTTTTGCTTCATGTCTCGCAAGATTGTTTGTGTGTGCTGTGAATTCACTTGCCAATTTTGTAGAGGACACGTTCTTCAATTCGAAACATTTTCCATTTAACCCTTGTGTTATGTTCATTTCACATTTTTGCAACCCCCCTCCTCCATGTTTCTGTTACATAGATACTGTTCTGGTCATTATGACACTGCCCTCAAAGTGGAAGCTAAATGGGGTCAGAAGTGCCAAATACTATTATTCCAAATTACTGCCAAACACAGACATTCGCTGAGTTTCTTTTTCTGTAATTTAGACAGTGGTGGGCTGTCAGGGCCAGCAAGGCCTTCTCTGCTGGCCTAAACAGCAGTGATCTGAATCACTTACTTGCATTTTAATATATTTAATATATCTTTTCATTAATGTGTTTTAAATTATTCCCAATAGTCTTTTCTCCACATTTCATAGCTTTTCTCTTGGTTTCGCTGCTTCTTCTTCATCTTCTTCTTCTTCTTCTTCTTTTGGCTTTTCCCTTCAGGGTTGCCACAGCGAATCATCTCTCTCCACCTATCCCCATCTTCTGCATCCTCAATGTTACAGGCCTCAGGCATGAGCGACCTGTTCACAGTTATAATGTTCTGTTTAAGACAGTAAGAAGCAGAGACATGAGACGTTAGTTGTGTTCGTTCCGCAGGCTGTTCTCTGTCTTTATTAAACAGAGATTTCTCATTTTCTTGTAATTTTCCTTCAATATTAACATTTTTCTCTCTTACAGTCTACTCAGTTACATACTCAAAACAATTCACATAATTAACTCAATTTCACATATGAATGTACTGTAGCTAACAAGTATACAGTCTCTGTAAATTAATTACTTTTCAGTAACAACAATTCACTAGCTTTTGTGGAAAGGTATGTGCATTTAAATTCACATTTAATATCTGCTACACTAGCATTAGAAATACATTGCTTCAGTTACTCTCGTACTGGTTAATTCAGCCTATTGACAAACTTTTAATATTTTCAGTTTACACAACATTCTCCACACAACATATTAATTACTGGCCTTAAACACTAGAAAATACAAGGCTACTATAGAACATAAACATATAATGGAAATTGTGCACTCTGTATCTCATATGAACATTAACAAAATATAAACTTGAAGGTTACAAATGTTTAGGAGCTGTGGTACTAATAGAAAAAGAAGGTATACAAAACTAAAACCGCCATTTTGTCATCTTACTCACTCACAGATGCTAACAAAAATCCACTTCACATAGTCTACATCTTTATACCTTGTCAAAAACACTCTATCACTTAAAACTTTATAAAACAACATAAAAAGGGTTTGTTAAGTCCTTTACAATAAGTTATATTGGGATTACATATGCTGCTAACCTTTTTAAGACAGTAAGAAGCAGAGACATGAGACGTGAGTTGTGTTCGTTCCACAGGCTGTTCTCTGTCTGAGAAACGGAGGCCTGGCGGCTACACTCCAACGCTCACTTTGGCGGTGTAATTTAGTAACTACACTAAAAAACATAGCACTAGAATTGCCATTATTAAAACACATAAAACTGGCCTTTCTGTACAAAGAAATAAAATAATATATAAACATAATTGTGACAATACATTTGTGGGTGTCACATCAACACTTACACCCACTAGCTTCATATCCTCATTTATTACATCCATATACCTCCTCTTTGGCCTTCCTCTTTGCGTCCTGCCTGGCAGCTCCATGTCCAACATTCTCCTACCAATATACTCACTCTCCCTCCTCTGGACATGTCCAAACCATCTTAATCTGGCGTCCCTAACTTTGTCCAACTAACATCCAACATGAGCTGTCCCTCTGATGTACTTGTTCCTAATCCTGTCCAACCGTGTCACTCCCAAAGAGAACCTCAACATCTTCAGCTCTGCTACCTCCAGCTCTGACTCCTGTCTCTTCCTCAGTGACACTGTCTCCAAACCATACAGCATGGCTGGTCTCACCACTGTCCTGTATCACCTTCCCCTTGATTCTTGCTGAAATTTTTCTATCCCACAGAACTCCTAATACCTTTCTCCACCCATTCCAACCTGCCTGCACTCGCTTCTTTACCTCTTTCCCACACTCTCCATTACTCTGGACTGTTGACCCCAAGTACTTAAACTCCTGTACCTTCTTCACCTCTTCACCCTGTAATCTTACTGTTCCACTTCCCTCCCTTTCATTCACACACATGTACTCAGTCTTACTACGACTGACTTTCATTCCTCTTCTCTCCAGCACAAATCTCCACCTCTCCAGGTTTCCCTCCACCTGCTCCCTGCTCTCACTACAGATCACAATGTCATCTGCAAACATTATTGTCCAAGGAGACTCCTGTCTGACCTCCTCTGACAACTGGTCCATCACCATATCAAACAGGAAGGGGCTCAGAACCAATCCCTGATGCAGTCCCACCTCCACTTTGAACTCCTCTGTCTGCCCTACAGCACACCTCACCACTGTCCTGCTCCTCTCATACATGTCCTGCACCACACTGACATACTTCTCTGCTACTCCTGACTTCCTCATACAGTACCACAGCTCTTCTCTTGGCACCCTGTCATACGCTTTCTCCAAGTCTACAAACACACAGTGCAACTCTCTCTGACCATCCCTATAGCAAAAATTGCATCTGTTGTGCTCTTTCTGGGCATGAAGCCATACTTCTGCTCACAAATTTTCACGACCTTCCTTAACCTAGCTTCCACTACTCTTTCCCATAGCTTCATTGTATGGCTCATCAACTTTATCCCCCTATAGTTGCTGCAACCCTGCACGTCACCCTTATTCTTAAAGATCGGCACTAATACACTTCTTCTCCATTCCTCAGGCATCTTCTCACTCTCTAAAACCCTGTTAAACAGACTAGTTAAAAATTCCACTGTTGCCTCTCCTAGACACTTCCAGACCTCCACTGGGATGTCATCAGGACCAACTGCCTTTCCACTTTTCATCCTCTTCAAAGCCTTCCTGACTTCATCCTTTCTAATCTTATCTACTTTCTGTTCCACAGAGTTCACCCCTTCTACTCTTTCTTCCCTCTCATTTTCCTCATTCATCAGCTCTTCAAAGTACTTCTTCCATCTCCTCTGTACCCTCTCCTCACTTGTGAGCACCTTTCCATCTCTATCCTTAATAACTCTAACTTGCCGCACATCCTTCCCATCTTGATCCCTCTGCCTAGCTAACTGTACAAGTCCTTCTCTCCTTCTCTAGTGTCTAACCTAGTGTACAACTCACCATACGCCTTCTGCTTGGCCTTAGACACCTCCCTCTTCACTCTGTGCTGTGACTCCTTGTATTCCTGTCTATTCTCTTCAGTCCTGTCCATGTCCCACTTCTTCTTGGCTAACCTCTTCCTCTGAATACTATCCTGAACTTCCTCATTCCACCACCAAGTCTCCTTATCTTCTTTCCTCCTTCCAGATGACACACCCAGGACCTTTCTTCCTGTCTCCCTGGTCACTTCTGCTGTAGTTTCCCAGTCATCTGGCAGCACTACCTGACCACCCAGAGCCTGCCTCAACTTCTGTCTAAATTCCTCACAACATTCCTCCTTTTTCAGCTTCCACTACTTGGTTTTCTTCTCCATCTCTATCTTTGACCTCTGCTTACAGACCATCAAATTCATCCTACACACCACCATCCTATGCTGTCTGGCTACACTCTCTCCCACTACCACTTTACAGTCACTAATCTCTTTCAGATTGTCTCTTCTACATAGGATGTAGTGTACCTGTGTGCCCTCTTCTGAAAATAAGTGTTAACCACAGCCATGTCCATCCTCCTAGCAAAGTCCACTACCATCTGTCCTTCAAGGTTCCTTTCCTTAACTCCAAACTTGCCCATCACCTCCTCATCACCTGTGTTCCCCTCACCATCATGTCCATTAAAATCTGCTCCTATCACCACTCTCTCACCTATGGGAATACTCTTTATCACCTCATCTAATTCACTCCAGAATCTCTCTTTCTCCTCTAACTCACAACCTACCTGTGGGGCATAAGCACTAACAACATTCAAAATTACCCCTTCAACCTCTAACTTCAGACTCACATCCTCAGACTTCTGTCTGACACTCTCATCACCTCCAGAACATTCCTCACAAACTCCTCCTTCAGGACCACACCTACCCCATTTCTCTTACTATCCACACCATAATGAAACAGCTTGAATCCTGCTCCTATACTATGAGCCTTGCTACCCTTCCACCTGGTCTCCTGTACACACAGTATATCCACCTTCCTTCTCTCCATCATATCAGCCAGCTCTCTGCCTTTCCCTGTCATAGTACCAACATTCAGAGTTCCTATTCACAGTCCTACACTCTTACCTTTCCTCTTCTCTATCTGTCTATGCACTCTCCTTCCTCCTCTACCTCTTCGACCAACAGTAGCCCAATGTCCTCCAGCATCCTGTAGGTCAACGGCGCCGATGGCGGTCGCTGTTAACCCGGGCCTCGACCGATCCGGTATGAAATTTAGAGTACTGACGATTCGCATGATTAAATTTGGCAATGTTTTAAGCCGGATGCCCTTCCTGACACAACCCTCTCTATCCCTCTACTGCATGAATTATTTTACTTACATGAAAAAAATTTTTTTTTGATTTTTATTGTTTAAATTAGTTAAAGAAATAAAAATATACAAAAAAATTTTTTAGGGGGCCAGTTTATAAGTTGTTGCCATATGGCAACAGTGTGCAGTGGTGGAAAGTATCATAATGTCTTGTTTTTCTTAGAAAACACACCTTTTATAGACAAAAGATTATACATATCTTTATTTTATTTAATGAAATTCATGACTCAATTTTAGATCAACAAAAATTAGTGTTGTTTCAACTGTTAATCATAATGTATGGTATTTATAATATGATTATAACACAGGTATGTCCACCCAGAAAGATGGTGAAATTTGTCACAATTCTAAAAGACATTGGACAAGTATAACCAATTTGTATTTTCATTGTGGATCTTTTTATGTCCTACATTTTAATCCTACTGTCATTCTAACTCTCCATGCTATTTCCTAATTTAATTCTATTTCAGCCCTTGTGATATTCCAAGAAGTAGTTCTGCTCACTTGTGATGCAGAGGTGGACAGAACACTTTGAGCACTTGGTCCTCGCAATGCCTTTGCATCCAAGCACCTTACATCATCCTTTCTCAATTCCTTGTAAGGGCCTGTGGTCAGTGTTGCTGGAACACGATCCGATGGTACCACATCTTGGAGTGGATCTTGGTGTGGTAGTTAGCAATTAGAGAATCAAGAAGATCCACTCCTCCCATGCTTTTTTTTTGTCTCTGCATGTGTCACAGAATTTGCTCCAACAAAGGTGCTCAGAAGTGTGACAAAGTGGTTGTTGAACCATGTGACAGCCCTCAGGTTCACACCATCATGAGTGGTAATCTTCTCCTGATGTGTGCCTTGTCCTTTCTTCTTCATGTTTTGGTCATTCATGAATGTACCTCCTGCAAGACAGTTTTGTCTGACTGTTCCTATGCTGTGGATCTTCTTTTTTCAAGAAGTACTTGAAGATCCACGTTGCAGAATCAGTTGTCATAGATGATCTTGTATGGCATGTTGCAGGGTACAATAGAGGCCAGCTTCAACACAATGTTACCACTTGCACCAATGTCAGGGTATCCATTAGGTGGCTGAACTGGCCCTGTGTAGGCATCAAAGTTATATACAATGCCTTGTTCCCCCAGCGTTTCGGCTTCATTGGGACATACTGCTTCAGCTGGTTCTTGCCTTTGAAGGGGATCATCATGCCTTTCCATGCCTTTCCTGTGTAGGCTATTTTCATTTAATGAATTGCACTCCAGTTCAGTTATCGCATGTTGTTGCCATATGGCAACGATTACATTTTAGCATTTATCAGAATATTCAAAATATATAAACTAGTTTAATTGACAAAACACAAATGGAAACTAACCTCAGATCATCTGAGCCCTCTGATGATGACCTTCACCATGCCATGCCATGGGTTAAGTTAAAACCACCTTTTTCCAGTTACACAGAAAAAAGTAGTTTTGAGTTATAATCTATCAAAATAATCGGAGATAAATTAATAGTTGCCATATGGCAACGCCATGCAGTAAAGGGATATTTATCCAGGCTTGGGACCGGCACAGAAGTCACTGGACTGTGACCCCATGGCTAGATTGTTTTGCTGCTTCCAGTAGTCTATATTTATTTATCCAATCATATTTCAGCCAGTGGCTGACATCATGTGTTGCCAGGGTGAAAGAAATCTGCCCTAAGGCCTTCATAATCAATAGTGCAGGCGCCTGTAGCCTAAAATAAGTGGCAATGAAATTGTTACATTAACCAATCAGATTTTGAGTTGGCATTACTGGGGCCATCTAGCAGGCATACGATTATTTTAGCAATATCCCGTCCTTTGACTGGATAATTGGAGTAGTCAGAGGCAGTGCACTGCACAAACTAAATAAAATTTATATATTTTAACTCACAATGGCTGATAGAGGATAGGAAAGCGATTTGGTCGCAGACATCCTTACAACTGCATTTTCACGGCGGAATGTGATAAAATTGACTATATCTTGTGAGGTGTGAAATACTGTAGCCAAATTTCTTTTTTACTTGCTATTTAACAGTTGATTAGTATCTATTGCTGTGGCATCATAATGATGGTATAGAGGTGGATTAATTCAGGAAGGACACCAGTGAAGGCCTAGGTGTGAAATGCATGGCCCGCCACTGAATTTAGATAACCATTTTCATAATAAACTCGCTAAACCACCAGTGAATGTCAACCGCCATGTCTGTTTCTGCTGTCATCTTTTGTTTACCTATAGATAATACTGAATAGTACAACTTTCGTCTGTATAAATACTTCCTGTTCATCTCAGTAAATTTGTGGTGTTTTGCTATTCAATCACTGTCTCTGTGTGGTTCTTTGGCAAAAAGCTTCTCTGATATCAGTAGAGGCAGCGGCAGAAGCATGACTCAGTATTCTCCGAGTGAACCCAAAAATTCTCACAATCCTGAGTTTTCCTTCACTACGCATTCACAGCCCCTGCCTGTCCTGGGTCAACAAGGAACTGATGAAATGGTCTCCTTACTGCAAAATAAATTTTCTGTTGAACTCTGTGACTTGCGACTGCTTAACAATCACTGTTGAAAGCCCTCACATTCAGCAGTCCAGGACTGTGCCCCTGGAATATCTTGACTTCCAAGAAGACTTCAGTAAGAAGAAAGCCTCATTTCCCCCTTACTACAACTGGGACTGCACCATCGACTTGTTGTCTGTGGTAGTGGATGCCTCCAGCTGTGGTGTAAGGGCGGTGTTATCACAACTTTATGGAGACCCGGGGGAAACTGTTCCCCTGTGCCTATTTCTCCTGTAATCTAACCCTGGCAGAGACAAATTATGATGTGGGAAATTGAGAACTGCTGTCCATCAGGCACTCAGCCTGGGATTTTGAGGATCATGTCAATGCCTGTCCTGTCTCTGCACAGACCAACCCAAGTCACCAGCTCCCAACAGGACTTCTGGAACATCTGTCTATACCCGAGCGACCCTAGTCGCACCTAGGGGTGGACTTTGTCACGGATTTCCCATGTTCTAATGGATATACAGTAATACATCACACATCCGCGAGGTTACGTTCCTGGACCCATCGTGAATGACGAGGATTCGCGGATGTTCGGTGGAGTCACTAAAAATGCTAATACTGTACTCTAAATGCTTATTTTTAGAGTTTAAACCCTAAATATGACCCCAGTCATGCTCCCAAAACACTTTAATTTCATTTAAAAGTCAGCTTAATACATTACCCTTAAAAAATAAATAAATTCATAAAATTTATTAAAAAATAAATAAATAAATGTTTGACGTAAAAATAGAGTACAGTACTGCCTGTGTGACATATCACTCGAGGCTTATGCAGCAGAATCTATGATGCAGATCTTTATTTATAAATAGAAATGGCAGGTAATAATCAAAAACGATAAGGCAGGCGGAAAAGTCAGAAACCGAGAAAACAAATATACTTTCAAAAGAAACCAAAACCGAAATCCGAAAATCATAGTAGAACAATAACAGGCAGAGATCATACACAGTAGCAATCCAGACTTGAACAATCAAAGGCTTGGCACGTACTCAACAGAAACGATGCTTTGCAAAAACAAAGGAAAGCCGGCTGTTTAAATAGCCTAAAAACCCGGAAATAAGTCCCAGATGTTAATACTCAGGCGAGGGCTCCCTCTGGTGTACAGGTTCTACTTGCCTCATTACAGCCTGTATAAAAACCAAGGGAAAAATCACTGACATCATTTATTCACTTAATATACGTACGTGTTGAACCGAGCACAAGGTGCAGGGAGATGAACCGTGACATCACGCATACAAAGCATTAGAGCTACCAGCCAATCAGCAGTTAGGTAAAACTGTTAATGCTCTGTGATTGGCTACTTCCAACCCTTCTAGCCAATAGTGTGTCGTAATGGCTGTACTGTATGTACACAATATCGGCGACATTCAATATAATTAAATTAACACTTATATTTTATTTATATTGATATTTTGTTGATTTTACTTTTATATTTATATTACTTAATTAATAAACTAAACTTTTCTTAATAATTTCACATTAAAAAGCATGAAAATGTATAAATTGCCGTAAAAACTTTTGCAAGGATTTGGCAGGTCTGCGAAAAATTCACGGCTGCAACTTAGTTAGTTTCCAAAGAAAATTTCGCGGATCAGTGAAGCCACGAATTGTGAGACGCAGATCTGCAAGGTATTACTGTAATACCATTCTAGTGGCAGTAGACAGATTCTCTAAGGCCTGCAGACTGATTCCCCTTAAAGGACTGCCTACAGCTGTGGAAACTACCATGACCCTGTTTAATCAAGTTTTTCAAATATATGGCCTCCCAGATGCCATTGTATCTAATCAGGGAACACAGTTTACCTCCCGGGTTTGGAGGGCTTTTCGCAGTCAGCTGAATATAAATATCAGCATAACATGCAGCATAACATCAAATGGGCAGACAGAACGTCTGAATGAGATCGGTCTGAACAAGATCGGTCTGAACGAGATCGGTCAATGTCTAACAACTTACTGTGGCTGAGAATAGCACCGCTGGAGTGAATTTCTCCCATGGGCTGAGTACGCCCAGAACTCCCTCACTCACTCCTCCACCGGCCTAACTCCCTTCCAGTGTGTCCTAGGATACCAACCCCACTGTTTCCGTGGTCCAGAGAACTAGCCGACATCCCTGTGGTTTATTCAACCACAACTGGATTCAACAAAGCCAACGAGTCTGCCCACTTATGCCTGCAGAGGGACATACACAGACAAAGGATTCAGGCAAGCCGCCTCCGGCACCCCATCCCAGGTACTGTGTGGGTCAATGGGTGTGGCTCTCCACCCAGAATTTAAAATTGAGAGTCCCCTGCCGTAAGCTCAGTCCACACTTCATTGGCCCCTTCCGTATTATTCGACAGATCAACCCAGTCACCTACCGTTTGCAACTTCAGTCATACTGCAACTGCAGTCATACATACATTCAACCTTCAACAATATAAAAATACTAATTAGTATAAAGAATAAAGGAAATGGTATAAAAAAACTAACTAAAATAAGTTAAAGTCACCTGTCCCACATACAATCATACATTCATCCCCTATAGCACATTCCCATGTTAACAGTGTTTTAGATTGTTGATTGCAGTTATGGCTTTTGGATAAATGCTGTTTTTTATTCTGTTTTTCCTGGCTCTGATTGTTCTGTATCGCCATCCTGATGGTAACAGTTCAAACAGATCGCGTCTGGGGTGTGTCCTTAAGGATGCTTTGGGCTTTGTTAATACAGTGTGAACTGTGTAGTTCTTCCAGTGTTGGGAGAGGGCAGCCGACAATCTTCTGGGCCATGTTTATGACCCTCTGGAGCACTTTCCTCTGAGCCACTGTGCAGCTGGTGAACCATATGCTGATGCAGTAGGTTAGGATGCTCTCTATGGAGCACTGGTAGAAGGACACCAGTAGTCTCTGAGTAGTCTTCCTACTCCATATCATGCCACACCATATCACAACTTTTATGTCTCCCTCCTGAAACCTGCACACCCATGCTTCATACACACTTCCTCTATTCACAAACCCCCATCACCTCTAGGTATCGACGATCCCCCTGCCTATCTGGTACGCACCATCCTGGAAATAAATATGACGTGCACACCACGATCTGCACGAAGTATTGTGATTTATTTACATGACCCTTTTGCTTTGTGTTTCCATTTTGTTTTCTAGTTCTTATTGTTTACAGGTTTTTTGACCTCTGCTGTCTGTCAAACCATTTAATCTTCTGCCTGCCGATATGGATTAGTTTGCTTGTGTTTAATAATTCCGCACATGGATCCCATTCCTACCGTTCCTGGAGTCTCTTTACAACTCTGCAGCTACATATGATGTACTTGCTGTCAGAGTTTCACAAAATGAGCAGCAGAAGGTTGACAGCCCTGGATGCTCTGGAACTCATTTTGGTCATGAGTGTTGAATAAAGGAGAATATCCAGACCATCTTGAGGTCAAATCTGAGTCTGATTATTCTGATTATGAAGCAAATGAGGAAACTGCTATTCATATTCCTCAAGCAAGACTCGTGATCTTTGAGCTAATAAATAGAAGAGTTAAATGTAAAAAATAGCCTAGTAACCAAAGTATATCTTATAGAAATGATGCTTATTAAGCTGCCCAGATCTCTATATATTACATAAACAATAACATATAAAGCAGATAAACCAGATAAATAAATAAATATTCAATGTGGCCAGCAGGGGTCATATAAATATAATTTATTAAGTCTTATTTGGAGAATTAAATTGCAAATAAGTCCCCCCCCCCCAAACTAACTCACTATATTTATCTGTCTATTTAAATGTTATATAATGCTGTGTGCATTTTATCAGTTGCTAGAATTTATGTTTTGTTATTTAATTAATTTTGATTTAATTTGTTTTTAAAATCAATAATCTGGTTATCAGGGGGCAAAATTAAGTCAGAACTTAAGATGTTTGTTTGTTTCTTATGTTGTTGTTTGTTTTGTTTTTATATTTTATTAGTGAACTAATTAAATATATTTTCTGGTAATTGTTGTAATTTGTTTATTATTTGGTTTACTCGTTTTTATTTATTTTATTTATTTATTTTATCTATTCACCAACGAAGTGTTCAGCAGGGGGCACTGTAACATAATTTATGAACTCTAATACTAGTGTCGTAAAACATTTTTACTTTCAGACTTCATAACAAGGCAAAAATATTTTAATAATTAAGTATTAAGTAATATTAATTATATAGTGTGTGGGTGTGTGTGTGTGTGTTCCGTGCATGTCTTTAATCAATGTGGTATTCCCTGCTGTTTTTCTCTAAACCCCACATTTCCTCACTGAACATCGGCTTTCAGTGCTTTCAGAGTGTTTTCAGAGTGCTCCAGGATAGTGAAACCATGTCAGGAACTACTGGGACAATTCCCTGCCTGACCACCAGAGGGGGTGCTGGAAGGTAAATGATCATACCTTGTTGAATGTTATGTGGTTATGACATGTGTCCTTTCACCTCTTTCCAATTTGCTCCTAATGTCTTGCCCTATTTATACCTGTGTTTGGTTTCTTGGGTTTTTATTCAGGTTTTTCTACGTTGAGTCCTTGTTTTCAGTGAGGCCTTCAGGTATTTGTGTTTTGTTTATTTCATGTTATGTTTGTTATGTCGTGTGGTTTGTGTTATTTTTAGTTAATAAACACAAGGACTGTCTTAATCCTGCACTTTGGTCTGACTGGCTGCATCCCCCTGAAACGTGACACCCCACTGTACAGGAGTCAGAACCATTTCACTGCAACAAAGACAAACAGTTCATCTGGTCCATAAGTAAACAACATACATTTATTTATTTATTTACTTACTTACTTACTTACTGTCATTAAAAATAATTTGTGAACCTCAGCCATGTGGTCCAGATTTCTTTTAATGAGAAAAGCAGGTTACAAACAGTCTATACATGTTGCCAATAATAAACAGTCATCAACATTTTTTTCAGACATTAAGTTGGTGCTGTGCTACAAAACCTTGCTAGATCCTCTTCAAGCAAAAGCTCAGATAAAATTGTTGAAATTACAATCATGTAATTATTATTTTGCAATTTTATAATGTAAAAACAAAATGTATCTCACTGACATCAACACATGCTTAGAACACGTTACATCATGTCTAAAATTATCCAGTCATGTTAGCAGTGGTGTTATAATAACATCAACACATTGATATCAACACTTTACCGTTGATTTCATTTTAAACAGCTCACAGTTCATATTGCTACAAGTTCCCGCGCTCTGTAGAGTGTAAAGGACACCGCAGTTCATCTTGTTGTTTTCAGTGTTTGTGATTTTGAATTTTTCAAAAGGTGGGATTAGCACCTCTTCCTCATTAGGGTACACAGAAATGGCGGAGATGTTTGCACCGTAGCATGTTCCAATTTTAAAACAGGTAATATTGCCAAAGTCAGTCATGTTATTTCTAAGTGAAGTTGAAGTAAACCTGCCAAATCGCATTACACTGCTAAAAAAACTTCTCTTAAAACTAGCCTTGGTTCTGCGGAAAACATTAACACATGTCTGTACTTTATACGTTTGTATGGCGTATGTTAGCAAGAAATGAAAGGCTTTGTAGTTAAATTGAGTAAGGTACTTTTTTCTTCCTGAGCCGACAGCATCATTGAGTTGTGAATAAAGTGGAGTATGGTCGGTGTAGACCTTTATTATTCTCGTAAAATCATCAGTAACATTGTGCTTGTTCCAAATTTTTTCAAACAACTCATTTTTTTTAAACTCTTCCTGTAGGATCTTGCTTTTAACCTCGTTGTACATTTTATTGCCGCAGCCCATGTATTGGTCATCAACAGATTTAGGGGCCATGTCCAGGTCAAAGACAATGTCTTTTTTCTATAAAATTAGAGTGAAAACATTTGCCAAAAAACATTATTACAAAATTACTGATAATAAAATGTCTACTCAGAGCAGAACTTGAAAGAGAAACTCACCCATGTGCAAACAACTGCTAAAGTGTTGATGATGATGATGGCAGTGGTGTTGATGAAAACAGCTTTCCTCATTGTTAATCTGAATTCCTGCCTTTCTTTCTGTTCTTTGATAATTTATTGGGGAATGAAGTACAAGCAGTTCAACTGGTTTAAGTAAGTAATATCAAGTAAGTAAGTGATATCAACGTGAAAAATATTGAAAACTTCGCAGACACCTGATATGCATTGATAACACATTTTCTAGCATGAATTATTCCAGTGGCACAGTGAATAATGTTCTCATAATATCATAAATAATACAGTATTATGTCTGAAATAAATGTACAGTTTGCTTGAAGATTAGATAATAAAATTCTGAACAAACGGTGCAATAATAATACTCACAGCTCTGATGGTCTCAAGACTTCTTAAACAGTAAGCAAAAGACACTGGGGTTTTTGAGAAGCTGCTCAGTGTTTCAGAACTTCAACTCATCCCTTCTTATACACATCTACTTCCCTTTTCAATCACCATAAATGGAGTTGTTTTCTCCTCAAAGTGCGAGGCTGACAGTTTTGAGGTGTGATTTTATGTTCAGTAAAAATTCTAGTCCTAATACGAACATAATCTTTCTCAGAATGTTGCAAATGTTTAAATGCACTTTTTAACCCTCCTATTATCCTTTGGGTCCATTCAATATTTAAATGTCTCTAAATATACATTGATCAGGTATAACATTATGACCACCTGCCTACAGTAATATTGTGTTGTTCCCCCTTTCGCTGCCTAAACAGCCCTGACCCATTGAGGCATGGTGTCCACAGGATCCTTGAAGGTGTGCTGTGGTATCTGGCATCAAGATCTTAGCAGCAGATCCTTTAAGTCCTGTAAGTTGCGACGTGGGGCCTCCATGGATCGGGCTTGTTTTTTCAGCACATCCCACAGATGCTCAACTGGATTGAGATCTGGGAAATTTGGAGGTCATGTCAACACCTCAAACTCATTATAGTGCTCATCAAACCATTCCTGAACCATTTCTGCTTTGTGGCACACACACTATCCTGCTGAAACAGGCCACAGACATCAGGGAATACAGTTTCCATGAAAGTATATACATGGCCTGCAACAATGCTTAGGTAGGTGGTACATGTCAAAGTAACATCCACATGGATGGCAGAACCCAACTTTTCCCAGCAGAACATTGCCCAAAGCACTGACACTGCCTCTGCCAGCTTGCCTTCTTCCCATAGTGCATCCAAATGCCATGTGTTCCCCAGGTAAGCGACGCACCCGGCTCGACCTTCTTCCATCACTCTGTGGTCCAGTTCTGATGCTCACATGCCCATTGTTGGTGTTTTGTTGACATTTTTTCATCATATTTAATGACTTTTTCTAATATAATGAGGACAACCAGGTAAACATAAAATAATCATGATAATATGTTTTCAGTGCCCTGTATACATTTTGTGGCATCATTGTGTGTTTTCTGGGGTTAATTTGAACCCAGGCTGTTTTAGCTGTATAAAAAAAACATAAAAATACATTCATCTGCTTTGGTTAATATTGAGATTATTGTAACAATCAGTTTTATAATCTTCAAGATCATCCCTCTGCTTTAGGGCCTTAACCTAACATAAATATACCTGTGGTATTGTGAGAACTACTGAGAGTGCACAAGACATGGTGGAGGGAAAATACCATGTGTCAGAGACACAGTGGAAAAAACATGTTACTATCCTTGATAACAGAAACTTTCCAAATGTTATACATAACAAAAATCTGTACTTTTAAATAAAATAAAAACATTAAAGACAAAAAATGATCTTTCTGTCCAATTTGAGGTCTGTGAGATTTTATGGTGATTTGTAACTATTTCTACTGTTTAGGAGAATGGGGGGAGTGTTTTATTTTAAAAAGCTATCTAGGTAGTCAACAAAGAAACATTTATGGCATTTGGCAGATGCTCTTATCCAGAGCGACTTAAAATCCATCTCATTTTTTTTTTTTTTACAACTGAGCTATTGAGGGTTAAGGGCCTTGCTCAGGGGCCCAGCAGTGGCAGTTCAGTGGATCTGGGATTCAAACTCACAACCTTCTGAACAGTCCAACACCTTAACCTCTCAGCTACCACATCCCCCATGTAAATTACCTGACAAAAAAACTGGGTAAAAATTCTATTCTTGAGGTTTAAAGTTTGGAGCTGGGTGATTTAATGGGAAGGAGTAAAAAAACTACCAGTGAGAAATCACTGTACTGAGAGACAGGTACTCATTGTAACAGTGCAGGTGCTGGAGCTCCCACTTTTGGAGGTGCTAGATCAGGTACAGAGCATACAATGTAATGTGCAGACCCTCCAGCTCAGCCAGCAGCAGTACTTAAAGAGGCGTCACTCCCTCACTTTATCACTGATTTGTACATGTGCCAGCACCATGGGTTCATTTACAGCTGTGGTCTCAATATATTAATACATAAGGATGTGGATTATTACTTGATATTGCTACTTTTTGGTCACTGTATATTTAATGTTTATGCTTAAAACAATGTTTTTGTACAAATACAATTTATACTGATTATTAAATAAAGTAGATCTCACTCTCTCTCTCTCTCTCTCTCTCTCTCTCACTTACTCTCTCTCTCTCTCTCTCTCTCTCTCTCACTAAAAGGCAATTTAGTTGTAAATATCACTGGTGGTTAATACTTTTTATTCCTTGAGCACTTTTGGTGTCGTTTCTAGGGGAGGGTTGGGATTAAGTGGGACAGCGACAACCAGCCTAGGCTGGTTGTTTTTGCCAAAAATATGAGCACAGCATTTAAAAATCTTTCCCGCCGGCATGGTGTTAAAATGCCGGTCGGTGTGGATTATTCGGTAGAGGAGTGTAGTCTTGCGGTTGGTGAAGTGGTTGGCTATGAATGTATAAAAGTGGCATCGAGAATGAAGAGTGCAGTTGTGATGTTTCTGGATTCAACTGATAAAGTTAATCTTGTTGTTGAACGTGGAATCGTGCTTAGAAATGCGCGCACAGTTGTTTTCCCCTTAGTTAGTCTGGCAAAAAGAGTAACATTGTCCAATCTACCCCCATTCATTAGTGATGAAGTGTTGGAGAGAGAACTGTCCAGACATGGTAAGATAGTGTCGACTATTAAAATGATCCCTTCAGGGTGTAAATCCCCAAAGCTGAAACATGTAGTCTCGTTCAGAAGGCAAGTATACATGATTCTGAAAAACAGTGAGGAAGATTTAAACATCGCTATAAGGTTTAAAATAGATAACTTCAAATACACAATCTTTGCAACATCAGAGTCGATGAAATGCTTTCAGTGTGGACAGGAGGGACATATTGCATGCAGCTGCCCGGAGAAGGTGACTACATTACAGGGGGATAAGGGGTAAGACACAATGCGCATATTGGCATTTTAATACAACTTTGTTGAATAATGAGCATTTTAAAAACTGTTTTAGTTTTTTTTGGAAAACCTGGCAGGTGGAGAAAGAACATTTCACCTGGTTGCAACAATGGTGGGATGTAGGAAAAATTCAAATCCAGCAATTCTGTAATCAGTACACTCTTAATGTGACTAAAGACATCAATCGATCAATCACGGATCTAGAGATAGGTATTGTGGAACTCCAGGCTTTGTGTGATTCCACAGGAGATCAAGGCCACATTCAGGCACTCAAAGACAAAAAAGGTCCATTAGTTGATCTGCTGGGCATTAGGGTACAGGGGGCTTTGATTAGATCAAGGTTTCAGTGCACATCAGAAATGGACGCACCCTCCAAGTTCTTTTTCAGCTTGGAAAAGAGGAACGGTCAGAGCAAGCTCATCCACTGTCTTCGCAGCGCTGATGGACAGGTATTGACTGATCTGCTGCAGATAAAGAGCAGTGGACTTCTTTTCGGAACTCTATGTGTCAAAATACAGCAGTGACCCATCAGTCAGTGGATTAACACAGGTTCCTCAGGAGTTAAATGAGGAACTGGAACGCCAACTGATGTTACAGGAGCTGGAGGCAGCACTGCAGGAGATGGCAAATGGCAAGTCTCCAGGCATTGATGGTCTTCCAGTGGAGTTCTACAGGGCATTCTGGTCCATTCTAGGAGAGGATCTCCTAATGGTGATCACCGACAGTATGGCCAGAGGGACGTTGCCTGTAAGCTGCAGGAGGGCGGTGCTGACTCTGCTACCAAAAAATGGGGACCTGTGCGAAGTAAGGAACTGGAGACCAGTAAGTCTGCTGTGTACTGATTATAAACTCTTGTCAAAGACACTGGCAAACAGATTGAGAAAAGGGATTGACAAAGTGGTACATTGTGATCAATCATATTGTATTCCTGGCAGATCAATTATACATAATATTTCATTGATTCGAGACTATTTGGACATCTCTGGTTCATTGGCTACAAAGTATGGTCTGATTTCTCTAGACCAAGAAAAGGCATTTGATCGGGTGGAGCACCAATACCTGTGGAATGTTCTTCAGGCATTTGGTTTCTCCCCTGGTTATATTGCCATGATCAGGGTGCTTTATTCTAATATTGAGAGTGTACTGAAAATCAACGGTGGTTTAAGCTGTAAAACGTGGAATAAGGCAGGGCTGTGCAATGTCTGGAATGCTGTACTCTCTGGCAGTTGAACCCATGCTATGCCAACTAAGAAAGCAGTTGACAGATGTTAAGCTAGCTGAGGATTTTTTTACCCTTACACCTCTCATCTTATGCAGATGACATCATGGTGGGAGTCGATGGAAATAGTGATGTACAAAAGCTTAGGAATATTGTAGATGGCTTTGGAAAAATTTCCTCATCAAAAGTAAACTGGGCAAAAAGCACTGCATTGTTGGTAGGCAAATGGGATGGAGGAGAACCGAGTTTACCTGGAGGTCTTAAATGGTCTAAAGATGGCATTAAGTATCTAGGAGTTTTCCTAGGGAACAACTTGACTGTTAACAAAAATTCGGAAGGTATAGTGGAAAAAATTGAGGGAACTTTAAGGAAATGGCTTTTACCACAAATGTCTTATAGAGGGCGAACAATTATTATTAATAACTTGGTAGCATCAGTTTTATGGCATCGTCTAGCTGTTCTAAAACCCCCAGTAGGTCTTCTACCAAAGTTACAGAGTATTATTTTAGATTTCTTCTGGGACAGACTTCACTGGTTACTCCAGAGTGTTTTATACCTGCCAAAAGAGGTTGGAGGGCAGGGGTTAATTCATTTAGTGAGCAGGAAGGCACTCACTCTAACACTTACTCACTCATTCACTCTCTCTCTTACTCACTCACTCTCTAACTCACTCACTCTCTAACTCACTCACTCACTCACTCACTCTCTTACTCACTCACTCTCTAACTCACTCACTCACTCACTCACTCTCTAACTCACTCACTCACTCACTCACTCTCTAACTCACTCACTCACTCAGTCTCTCTCTTACTCACTCACTCTCTAACTCACTCACTCACTCACTCACTCTCTAACTCACTCACTCACTCACTCTCTAACTCACTCACTCACTCTCTAACTCACTCACTCACTCTCTAACTCACTCACTCACTCACTCACTCACTCTCTAACTCACTCACTCACTCTCTAACTCACTCACTCACTCACTCTCTAACTCACTCACTCACTCTCTAACTCACTCACTCACTCACTCACTCACTCTCTAACTCACTCACTCACTCACTCACTCACTCTCTAACTCACTCACTCACTCTCTAACTCACTCACTCACTCACTCACTCACTCTCTAACTCACTCACTCACTCACTCACTCACTCACTCTCTAACTCACTCACTCACTCACTCTCTAACTCACTCTCTAACTCACTCACTCACTCACTCTCTAACTCACTCTCTAACTCACTCACTCACTCACTCACTCACTCACTCACTCTCTAACTCACTCACTCACTCACTCTCTAACTCACTCTCTAACTCACTCACTCACTCACTCACTCTCTAACACTCACTCACTCACTCTCTAACTCACTCACTCACTCACTCACTCACTCTCTAACTCACTCACTCACTCTCTAACTCACTCACTCACTCACTCACTCTATTACTTACTCACTCTCTAACTCACTCACTCACTCACTCTCTAACTCACTCACTCACTCACTCACTCACTCACTCTCTAACTCACTCACTCACTCACTCTCTAACTCACTCACTCACTCACTCTCTAACTCACTCACTCACTCACTCTCTAACTCACTCACTCACTCACTCACTCTCTAACTCACTCACTCACTCACTCTATTACTCACTCACTCACTCACTCACTCACTCTCTAACTCACTCACTCACTCACTCACTCACTCTCTAACTCACTCACTCACTCACTCACTCACTCTCTAACTCACTCACTCACTCACTCTCTAACTCACTCACTCACTCACTCACTCACTCACTCACTCACTCACTCACTCACTCACTCACTCACTCACTCACTCACTCACTCTCTAACTCACTCACTCACTCACTCACTCTCTAACTCACTCACTCACTCACTCACTCACTCTCTAACTCACTCACTCACTCACTCTCTAACTCACTCACTCACTCACTCACTCACTCACTCACTCACTCTCTAACTCACTCACTCACTCACTCACTCACTCTCTAACTCACTCACTCACTCACTCACTCTCTAACTCACTCACTCACTCACTCACTCTCTAACTCACTCACTCACTCACTCACTCTCTAACTCACTCACTCACTCACTCTCTAACTCACTCACTCACTCTCTAACTCACTCACTCACTCACTCACTCACTCTCTAACTCACTCACTCACTCTCTAACTCACTCACTCACTCACTCTCTAACTCACTCACTCACTCACTCTCTAACTCACTCACTCACTCACTCTCTAACTCACTCACTCACTCACTCTCTAACTCACTCACTCACTCACTCACTCACTTACTCTCTAACTCACTCACTCACTCACTCTCTAACTCACTCACTCACTCACTCACTCACTCTCTAACTCACTCACTCACTCTCTAACTCACTCACTCACTCTCTAACTCACTCACTCACTCTCTCACTCACTCACTCACTCACTCACTCACTCTCTCTCTTACTCACTCACTCACTCTCTAACTCACTCACTCACTCTCTAACTCACTCACTCTCTCACTCACTCACTCACTCACTCTCTCTCTAACTCACTCACTCTCTCACTCGCTCACTCACTCACTCACTCACTCACTCTCTCTCTAACTCACTCACTCTAACTCACTCACTCACTCTCTCACTCACTCACTCACTCACTCACTCACTCTCTAACTCACTCAATCACTCTCTAACTCACTCACTCTCTAACTCACTCACTCACTCACTCACTAACTCACTCACTCACTCTCTAACTCACTCACTCACTCACTCTCTAACTCACTCACTCACTCACTCTCTAACTCACTCACTCACTCACTCACTCTCTAACTCACTCACTCACTCTCTAACTCACTCACTCTCTAACTCACTCACTCACTCTCTCACTCACTCACTCACTCACTCTCTAACTCACTCACTCACTCACTCACTCTCTCACTCACTCACTCACTCACTCACTCTCTCTCTAACTCACTCACTCTCTAACTCACTCACTCACTCTCTCACTCACTCACTCACTCACTCACTCTCTAACTCACTCACTCACTCTCTAACTCACTCACTCTCTAACTCACTCACTCACTCACTAACTCACTCACTCACTCACTCACTCACTCACTCACTCACTCACTCACTCTCTAACTCACTCACTCACTCTCTAACTCACTCACTCTCTAACTCACTCACTCACTCTCTAACTCACTCACTCTCTAACTCACTCACTCACTCACTCACTCACTCACTCACTAACTCACTCACTCACTCTCTAACTCACTCACTCACTCTCTAACTCACTCACTCACTCACTCACTCTCTAACTCACTCACTCACTCACTCTCTAACTCACTCACTCACTCACTCACTCACTCACTCTCTAACTCACTCACTCACTCACTCACTCACTCTCTAACTCACTCACTCACTCACTCACTCACTAACTCACTCACTCACTCTCTAACTCACTCTCTAACTCACTCACTCACTCACTCTCTAACTCACTCACTCACTCACTCACTCTCTAACTCACTCACTCACTCTCTAACTCACTCACTCACTCACTCTCTCTCTTACTCACTCATTTACTCTCTCTCTTACTCACTCACTCTCTAACTCACTCACTCACTCACTCTCTAACTCACTCACTCACTCACTCACTCACTCACTCACTCACTCACTCACTCTCTAACTCACTCACTCACTCTCTAACTCACTCACTCACTCTCTAACTCACTCACTCACTCACTCTCTAACTCACTCACTCACTCACTCACTCTCTAACTCACTCACTCACTCACTCACTCACTCTCTAACTCACTCACTCACTCTATTACTTACTCACTCTCTAACTCACTCACTCACTCACTCACTCTCTAACTCACTCACTCACTCACTCACTCACTCTCTAACTCACTCACTCACTCTCTAACTCACTCACTCACTCTCTAACTCACTCACTCACTCACTCTATTACTTACTCACTCTCTAACTCACTCACTCACTCACTCACTCTCTAACTCACTCACTCACTCACTCACTCTCTAACTCACTCACTCACTCTCTAACTCACTCACTCACTCTCTAACTCACTCACTCACTCACTCACTCTCTAACTCACTCACTCACTCTATTACTTACTCACTCACTCACTCACTCTCTAACTCACTCACTCACTCACTCACTCACTCACTCTCTAACTCACTCACTCACTCACTCTATTACTTACTCACTCACTCACTCTCTAACTCACTCACTCACTCACTCTCTAACTCACTCACTCACTCACTCACTCACTCACTCACTCACTCACTCACTCACTCTCTAACTCACTCACTCACTCACTCTCTAACTCACTCACTCACTCACTCTCTAACTCACTCACTCACTCTCTAACTCACTCACTCACTCACTCTCTAACTCACTCACTCACTCACTCTCTAACTCACTCACTCACTCACTCACTCACTCACTCACTCTCTAACTCACTCACTCACTCTCTAACTCACTTACTCACTCACTCTCTAACTCACTCACTCACTCTATTACTTACTCATTCACTCTCTATCTCACTCACTCACTCACTCTCTAACTCACTCACTCACTCTATTACTTACTCACTCTCTAACTCACTCACTCACTCACTCACTCACTCTCTAACTCACTCACTCACTCTCTCTCTTACTCACTCACTCACTCTCTAACTCACTCACTCTCTAACTCACTCACTCACTCACTCACTCACTCTCTAACTCACTCACTCACTCACTCTATTACTTACTCACTCACTCACTCACTCTCTAACTCACTCACTCACTCACTCACTCTCTAACTCACTCACTCACTCACTCACTCTCTAACTCACTCACTCACTCTCTAACTCACTCACTCTCTAACTCACTCACTCTCTAACTCACTCACTCACTCACTCTATTACTTACTCACTCTCTAACTCACTCACTCACTCACTCTCTAACTCACTCACTCACTCACTCACTCTCTAACTCACTCACTCACTCACTCTCTAACTCACTCACTCACTCACTCTCTAACTCACTCACTCACTCTCTAACTCACTCACTCACTCTCTAACTCACTCACTCACTCACTCTCTAACTCACTCACTCACTCACTCTCTAACTCACTCACTCACTCACTCACTCTCTAACTCACTCACTCACTCACTCTCTAACTCACTCACTCACTCTCTAACTCACTCACTCACTCACTGACTCACTCTATTACTTACTCACTCACTCACTCACTCACTCACTCTCTAACTCACTCACTCACTCACTCACTCTCTTACTCACTCACTCACTCTCTAACTCACTCTCTAACTCACTCACTCACTCTCTCTAACTCACTCACTCACTCATTCACTCACTCACTCACTCTCTAACTCACTCACTTACTCTCTCTCTAACTCACTCACTCACTCTCTCTAACTCACTCACTCACTCATTCACTCACTCACTCTCTCTCTAACTCACTCACTCACTCTCTAACTCACTCACTCACTCTCTCTCTAACTCACTCACTCACTCACTCACTCACTCTCTTACTCACTCACTCACTCTCTAACTCACTCTCTAACTCACTCACTCACTCTCTCTAACTCACTCACTCACTCATTCACTCTCTCTCTCTCTCTCTCTCACTCACTCACTCACTCTCTAACTCACTCACTCACTCACTTACTCACTCACTCATTCACTCTCTAACTCACTCACTTACTCTCTCTCTAACTCACTCATTCACTCTCTTACTCACTCACTCACTCTCTAACTCACTCACTCACTCACTCACTCACTCTCTCTAACTCACTCACTCTTTTACTCACTCACTCACTCTCTCTCTCTAACTCACTCACTCTCTAACTCACTCACTCACTCTCTCTAACTCACTCACTCACTCACTCACTCACTCATTCACTCTCTCTCTTACTCACTCACTGACTCACTCTATTACTTACTCACTCACTCTCTAACTCACTCACTCACTAGCTCACTCACTCACTCTCTCTAACTCACTCACTCACTAGCTCACTCACCCACTCACTCTCACTCACTATCTCATGCACACACTCACTAGCTCACTCACTCACTCACTCACTCACTCACTCACTAGCTCACTCACTCACTCACTCACTCACTCACTCTCTCTAACTCACTCACTCACTCACTCACTCTCTCTAACTCACTCACTCTTTTACTCACTCACTCTCTCTAACTCACTCACTCTCTAACTCACTCACTCACTCTCTAACTCACTCACTCACTCTCTCTAACTCACTCACTCACTCACTCACTCACTCACTCACTCACTCATTCACTCTCTCTCTCTTACTCACTCACTGACTCACTCTATTACTTACTCACTCACTCTCTCTAACTCACTCACTCACTAGCTCACTCACCCACTCACTCTCACTCACTATCTCATGCACACACTCACTAGCTCACTCACTCACTCACTCACTCACTCCATTACTCACTCACTCACTCACTCACTAGCTCGCTCACTCACTCAATTACTCACTAGCTCACTCACCCACTCACTCTCACTCACTATCTCATGCACACACTCACTAGCTCACTCACTCACTCACTCACTAGCTCACTCACTCACTCCATTACTCACTCACTCACTCACTCACTAGCTCGCTCACTCACTCAATTACTCACTAGCTCACTCACCCACTCACTCTCACTCACTATCTCATGCACACACTCACTACCTCACTCACTCACTAGCTCACTCACTCACTCCATTACTCACTCACTCACTCACTCACTCCATTACTCACTCACTAGCTCGCTCACTCACTCAATTACTCACTAGCTCACTCACCCACTCACTCTCACTCACTATCTCATGCACTCACTCACTAGCTCACTCACTCACTCACTCCATTACTCACTCACTCACTCACTCCATTACTCTCTCACTAGCTCGCTCACTCACTCAATTACTCACTAGCTCACTCACTCACTAGCTCACTCACTCACTCACTAGCTCACTCACTCCATTACTCACTCACTCACTCCATTACTCACTCACTCACTCATTCACTCACTCAGTAGCTCACTCACTCACTCACACGCTTGCTCACTCACTCACTCACTCACTCACTCAGTAGCTCGCTCGCTCACTCACTCACTCACTCACTCGCTTGCTCACTCACTCACTCACTCACTCGCTTGCTCACTCACTCACTCGCTCACTCACTCGCTCACTCACTCACTCGCTTGCTCACTCACTCACTCGCTCGCTCACTCGCTCACTCACTCACTCGCTTGCTCACTCACTCACTCAGTAGCTCACTCGCTCGCTCACTCACTCACTCACTCACTCAGTAGCTCGCTCGCTCGCTCACTCGCTCACTCACTCACTCACTCGCTTGCTCACTCACTCACTCACTCAGTAGCTCGCTCACTCACTCACTCACTCAGTAGCTCACTCGCTCGCTCACTCGCTCACTCACTCACTCGCTTGCTCACTCACTCGTTCGCTCACTCGCTCACTCACTCACTCACTCACTCACACTTTCTCTCACTCACTCATTTACTCCAGCATTCTTTGCCCCATACTAGATCTCAATCTTAATGTAAAGCTTCAGTATTAAATCTTACAAGAAAAAGTAAAGCATAACTTTGGAAATCAAAATTTGTAAAATGTTTCTATTTATTAGAGAAGAGATCATGAGTCATAAAAACTCTGAAATCCTGGAGGGATTGATTAGTAAGAAAAAGCCTAGACCACATAATATGATCTTTGAGCTGATAAAAAAGAAACATTTAAAAAATTTGGATTTCTGAAAGTTATGCTTTACTTTTGCATTTTGTCTTGTGAAATCTACTATTAAAGCTTTTGTGCAGATGAGCTGTCCTTCAAATTTTGACTCACTGTTTAGAAGTTGTGAAAGCTGAGAAAGCACTTGTATGTGTGAAAGTGTGTGGGTGTGAGTGTGTTGGTCTGTGTCTGTGTCTGTACAAACAATGTTTTTGAAACATTACAATTTACACTGAATTTTTAAATAAAGTAGATCTACTCAATTGTTCACTCACTCACTCACTCCAGCACTCTTTACCCTATACAAGGTATTAATTTTAATGTAAAGCTTCAATATTAGATCTTACAAGACAAAAAGCAAAAGTAAAGCATAAGTTTGTAAATCTAAATTTCTCAAATGTTTCTATTTATTAGCTCAGAGAACCTGATTCATAAAAACTCTGAAATGCTGGATGGATTGATTAATAAGAAAAAGCAAAGACCACATAATACATAAAGTAATGACATATTTTACTCACTATCATATGTTTAAACATCACATCCTCAAATGTACAATGACTTTTTATGGTATAGAAAAAACAAACATTTGACTTAATATGGATTTCTAAAGTTGTGCTTTACTCAGTGGCAGACTGTCAGGGCAGGCAAGGCCTTCTCTGCTGGTCTAAACAGCAGTGATCTGAATCACTGACTTGCATTTTAATATATTTAATATATTTTTCCATGAATGTGTATTATCTATGTTTATGATAAGAGTATTTATCCAATCATATTTCAGCCAGTGGCTGACATCATGTGTTGCCAGGGTGAAAGAAATCTGCCTTAAGGCCTTTAGAATCAATAGTGCAGCCACCCATAGCTTAAAATAAGTGGCAATGAAATTGTTACATTAACCAGCCAGATTTCGAGTTGGCATCACTGTGGCCATCTAGCAGAAATATGATTACATCAACAATTTCCTGTCCTTTGATTGGATAATTGGAGTAGTCAGAGGCAGTGAACCATATACACATATACACATATACACCTCAGTACACTCAGTGCCTAATTTGAGCCGGATCCTGCCGGATCCTGGATCGTGTTTTGCGTTCCGGTATTTATTTTAATCGAACCGGCATTATCTTGTGCCTGGTGACCTGACAGCATATGTGTGTGTGTATGTGTGTGAATGAGTGAGTGAAACACCAGTTACACCAGTCAGAAATAATGGAGGATGCAACCACGGTGACTGAAACTTTCATTGATCAGTTAAATGATATTGAGCACAGTTGTACTAAATCGCATATGGTAGCAGCATGGGCATCGCTAGGCCATTTTTAGTGGGGCTAGCACCCCAAACATTTCTACACATTCTCCATAAACTGTACACAAATTGGTGATCTCCTCAGTCCCCTTTAAATTTCATATGAAAACGCATGTTCTTCAATCAGCAGACCGCGGTGCCACAGAGCGAGGATCAGATGACAAGTGTGTGTGTGTGTGTGTGTGTGTGTGAGATCAGGAAGACTCATATTTGGCTTGCAGTACTCAAATGTTATACATATCTGTGCAATACAGTGGAATGTTGCAATAAGTTTACCATCCTACCCTGTTAGTCAAACCTTTATTTTATTTTATTTATTTATTTATTTTTACTATTATACCCTCATTAGGGGCTGAGCCCCCCTTAAATGAAAATCCTAGAATCGCCCTTGGGTAGCAGAAAGCCAGAAGAGCCAGTCAGTGCACAATTATATTGTTGTTAATGTACAGGCTGAACAGATGACTTCTGTAAAATGACTTCTACAGTATTTCGAACAGCTTACAAAGAGGCAAAATGCAATAGACCTGCCCATGGATTCAAGCACGAAATACAGTAGCTTGGCAAGAGTTAAATGGCTTTGACTTGGCACGTTTATAATTGCACTACCACCGTTTAGTGATGTCATGTTCCGGGAAAACTGAAGTTGTGTGGTTGGTGTCGGTCACAGCGGCGAGAAACTGCTGGTTTTGTTCTGGAAATTACTCATTTACAAATTAAGCACTGAGTACACTGCACCCCCCACCCCCACTTCTGGAATATCCCTCCTCCCATGATCACAGCAGCCCAGATGTGCGGACAGCTGAGGAGGCTCCGTCCCAGCAAAGCTGCAGGTCCAGATGGAGTATCTCCACGACTACTGAAGGCCTGCGCAATGGAGCTGGGAGACCCTCTAAAGCGTATCTTTAACCTGAGCCTGGAGCAGGAAAGAGTACCTCGGCAGTGGAAAACATTCTGCATCATCCCAGTCCCAAAGAAACCATGCCCTGGAGAGCTGAATGACTTCAGGTCAGTCACCCTGACGTCTCACATAATGAAGACCATGGAGTGGTTGCTGCTACACCAGATTAGGCCACAGGTCCGCCACGCCCTCGACCCTCTGCAGTTTGTATACCAGGAGAAGGTGGGAGTGGAAGATGCCATTACCTACATGCTACACAGATCCCTCTCTCACCTGGACAGCAGCAGCGGGGCTGTGAGAATAACATTTCTGGACTTCTCCAGTGTATTCAGCACCATCCAGCCACTGCTCCTCAGAGACAAACTAACAGAGATGGGAGTAAGCTCACACCTGATCGCGTGGATCACAGACTACCTGACTGGCAGACCTTTGTATGTGAGACTGGGGGATTGCAGGTCTGACACTGTGGTCAACAGTATGGGGGCACCACAAGGGACTGTTCTCTCTCCGGTCCTCTTCACCATGTACACCTCGGACTTTCAGTATAACCAAGAGCTCTGCTACATGCAAAAGTTTGCAGACAATACTGCTATCATTGGCTGTATCAGGAAGGGACAGGAGGAGGAGTACAGAAAACTGATACAGGACTTCGTTGTATGGTGTGATGTTAACCATCTGCACCTAAACACCACAAAGACAAGGGAGATGGTGGTGGACTTCAGGAGGCCCAGGCCTCAACCTGAGCCTGTTACTATCAACAGGGACTGTGTGGAGTTTGTCAAGACCTACAAATACCTTGGAGTATAGCTGGATAAAAAAATGGACTGGACTGCCAACACAGACGCTCTGTGCAGGAAAGGACAGAGCTGGCTGTACTTCCTAAGAAGGCTGGCTTCCTTTAAAGAAGGGTTTAGAACTGGACAGCCTGACATCAGTGGCAGAGAGGAGGGCACTGAGCAGGCTCCTGTCCATCATGGACAATCCACTGCATCCACTGTACAACATCATCTCCAGACAGAGAAGCAGCTTCAGTGACAGGTTGCTGTCACTGCCCTGCTCCACTGACAGACTGAGGAGGTCGTTCCTCCCCCATGCAATGCGACTCTTAAACCTTAAACACTTGTTTTGCACATTACTTATCTTGTTTTTGTTATATTTTTGTACCCTTAATTTGGATATTTTAGTATTTTTTGTTATATTCCTTCCTATTTTATCTATTACCTGTGTTTGTGGATACTGCTGGAAGCTGTTAATTTCCCTTTGGGATGAATAAAGTATCTATCTATCTATCTATCTATCTATCTATCTATCTATCTATCTATCTATCTATCTATCTATCTATCTATCTATCTATTCAATTCAATTTATATAGCGCTTTTAACAAAGAGCATTGTCTCAAAGCAGCTTTACATGAGAAACGACATAAGAAAACAACACACATATAAACAGACAATCCTAGATGTTATCCCAAGTTAGCAAGCCTGAGGTGACTGAGCCCTATGCTCTACTTTTTCTTCATGTCACACCTGATCTTGTAAGATCTTCTCTAAATTATAATTCCAAAGGTGTGAAAGAATCTACATAAGAAAATATGTTAAATCATGTGTGTGTGTGTTTGTGTGTGAATTTTGTAGAGGACATTTTCTTCAATTCAAGTAGTTCCCTTTCAAGGGAACTCAACGCTGCATCATGACTGGTGCTATGGGAAGGCTTCATTGAGGAAGTTGTGTCTGAAGCACAGCAATTTAAAGGCTCAGATAGGACATGTGACGAAGGGAATATGCACTAATAAGTCCATATAAGGGCATCTATGTCACATTACTCCAGCTTCCTTGACTTCAGGAAGTGCTCTGTGTATGTGTGTCCATTGTTATTTAAAGGACTAGGAGGAAAAAAATAGAGATATTATTTTTATTTATTAATTTTTTAATAATTATTTATTATTTTTTTAGGTGTGTAC